>NW_020945863.1:0-34298 GCF_900497805.2 Vombatus ursinus
TAACAGTATCTACCATCCTGGGTGGTTGTGAGAACTAAATGAGGTAATAACTGAAAATCACTTGGCAAAATACCTGGTACATAATAAATTAATGGTAGTAGTAGTAGTAGTAGTAGTAGTAGTAGTAGTAGTAGTGGTAGTAGTAGTAGTTATTGTTGTTGTTGTTATTTTCATTATTATTATTATTATTATTATCATTGTTATCCCACTGTGTATTTTACTCTGTAGCATAAATTCTCTGAAATCATTATCTGTTCCCATTGCAGCAATGCTCTGATCTTAAATTTACCTCTGTAAGAAGGTGAGTTTTATTTACACACATAATCTATGAATGCCAATTTTCTTCTCAGTTGTGATTCTATTATAATCTATGTAATTATTCATTGTGATACATGTATAGTGAGTAGGAAAGACAAGGTAAAATATGGATATTTTCTTTTTATAGTTCTGGATTTTTTCATTCCCATTTGTAGAATCAAGTTAAATTTTATATATCAAATAATGTTATTTCAGGTGAAAAAAAAAGTGTTCATTTGCTATTTGTCCAGTGGGATGATTTGGCATAGTATGATAGCGAAAAAAAAGAATTATGACATTTTTGTCTTATGTTCTGACAGACCAAAAGACAATTTTTTTGTTGTTGCCATCCTTGAAGTTCAGTTACAATACTTATTATTCTAGTGTTCCGTAGTTTTATTCTTCAAATTTAAAATCATGAACTCCATCATTTGTGAAACTTCTCTTCCAAATCCCTTCCCCTAATCTCATAACTACCCTTGGTCTTAAAAAGGAAATTTTGTTTTTCCTTTTCCTGTAGGAGCATATTTGGTTAGGAATGAATTTATAAACTACAAAAATAACTTAAGCTGCTGTCAGAAGTCCCTATCAAGTCCAGCAGCTGAGTGGCACAGTGGATAGAGTACTGGGCCTAGAGACAGAAAGAACTGAGGTCAAATCTGGCCTCAGATACTGACTAACTGTGTGATTCTGGACAAGTCATTTACCCCTGTTTGCCTCATTGTTCTCATTTGTAAAATGAACTGGAAAGGGAAATGACAATCCATTCCAGTATTTTTGCCAAGAAAATCCCAAGCGGGGTCACACAATGTCAGCCACAGCTGAATAACAACAACCCTATCAAGTCACCCTTTTCATTTCTGTCAGTATGTGCACATTTTATTGCATGAAATCTTATATGCTATATAGTGATAATAAATATACATCCTCCTGACCCCAATGGTACATTTATGTACTTATAGTATGTATTTATAAAACAAATGATGAATTTAACAAATGTGATATTAGAATTGTAGCAATAAAGTAATCATATGCCACCGTGAAAAAAAGGTCTGTGGAAGAACTAGGGTCAAAGAGTGGCCAGACACTGAAAAGCACAAGGACACATTTGGAAGGTTGGAAGGGAAAGGAACTAAGGGAACAGGTGGCATGAGAAAATGGAAAAGATGTGGGGAGTCATTAGACATAGGAATGTGACCTATAGAACAGAAGGATGTTAAGAGCAAGGGTTAAATGTCTAGGGCAGAAGATGAACATAAAAATAACCTTGAGTCAGAAAAAAAGTTAACTTTAGAATAAATGAGTACAGTCGTGTCACATTATGTCAAAAGGATGTCCTAAGAAAGAATAATAAGAATGGAAGAAAGATGATCAGCAATTCCCCATTCTATAAATGGGGGATTCTAAAGAAGTGGAGAAAATCAGTTTGCGTATTTCATATCTCCAGTAAAATGTGAGTTTCTTGAAAACAGAAACTTCATCCTTTTGTCTTTATATCTTTAGTGCTTGAGAGGTAGCATGGAAATAGAAAATAAAATAAATAAAGGAAATAGGAAACTGGACTTAGTTTCAGGAAGAGCTCACTTCTATTCCCAACACTGACATACACTAGTTGTTACTGGCTAGATGGGTCTTTTAACAGATCAACGACTCAGACAACTCTAAAACTATATAAGTAATGAGCTTCATTGGTAGCAGGGGGTTTCCTCATTAGAAATTCTCTATATCAATTAAAACCCAGTTCTAGTCCAAAAGAGACAATTCTAGTACACACAGCACCTCACTGAGAATAGTAGGAAATATTACTTTTGGGATTGTCTTGGACTAGAAAATGACAAATATGTAAATTAGCACAGCTGCTGTAATACACAATTTATCAGCTTTCATGAACAATAATTGCCAATTTATTTCATGTGAATTATTTCATGTAAAAATTAGCACAAAAGCAACATTTGAAAGAGAACATATATTGGGGGTGAAAGCTTTCTTATAACTTTTTTTTAATTTCTTTGGAGGAGATAGTATATTGTGCTTTTTTATTCACCCTTAAAATAATGATTGTCTTATGTTTGTTAACCCCTCTCTCATGGTACAGATAAGTCCGTGAGCAGAGCAGTTTTTTTTTTTCAATTTTAACAGTGGTTTAGGGGAACTGGGCAAAAAGCCCTCATCATGTGATTAAATTGAACAAAGCAGCTGTTGCTGGAAGACTAATGTTGGCTTTGTCAATTACAAATCACAGGATCTGATCCAAGAGAGGTAGAACTTAATAGTTCTGCTAAAACCTGTTATATCCCATATTCTAAATTATTTTCAATTATTAACTCAATGAGTTAACAAATATGGTGCCAAAAGTCTGAATTTTGTTATTATTTCAACAGGCAATGATTGAAATACATTAAACACTTCCAGTTACTTGAAATGCACATTCATGACTTTTGGGTATTCTGACCAATGGAATTGATCCTAAAGACTTCTCAGAACTGTCCAAAAGAGAAATAATGCAGCAATGATAAAGCAACTTCACCTGTCCCAATTGTCTAAAATACCAAGAATTCAAAAGAAGCTAAAATGCCATGAAACACACAACATACACCTGCAGTTTGTTGTTTTGGGGTTTGTTTTTCAAACTGGACCTACAGTTTCTTTTGATTTAGAGAACTACTGATAGGAAAATCACTCTACCAGTGTTGTTTGCCTGCCCCCCTCCCCACAACTTAGAATCTTTGAGACTTGCTAAGACTTCAAAAGACTGTATTTTATCATATGCATGTACACATGTACAAACTTTATATATAAATCTAGATATATGATTACCTCTGTGTAAGTAGCTCCTTGATGAGAAAATGCTCTCTACTAATTTAAATCAGCAACTGATCTGCAACTTGATAGCCTCAGAAAGGTGTTTGGGGGTCCTGAGAGGTTAACTTACTTTGGACAATGCTAGCCAGTATGAGTGAAATGTGGGAATTCAACCCAGGTCATTCTGACTCTGAGCCCAGCTGTCTATTATCCATTACACTATTCTCTCTCTCTCTCTCTCTCTCTCTCTCTCTCTCTCTCTCTCTCTCTTTTTCTCTCTCTCTCTCTCTGTATGTATGCATACATATATATATATGTGTGTGTGTATGATATGTATATATAGTTATATATAGATAGATAGATATGTATATATATGTGTATATAGATAGGTATATAGATAGATATACATAGATATATTAATAATTTAAGAATATTATAAATTAAAAGGCCTTTCAGAGCATATGTGGTTTTTTTTCTGGCTACTTCTCAGGAAATTCCCTGGAAATGAAGTAAAACATAGACTAACTATAATAAATCATTTCTAATGATGTTCCATAGCATTCATTAATACTTTCATGACCCAGAGTTAGGGAAAACTACTTGAATTAGCTGTGATCATCTACATATAGTTTCTGATATCTCATTAGCATAGACATTTGATTCTACTCCTCAATTGGATGTAGACCCCAAAATTCAGATGCATGTAGGCTACTAATGACAGACATGAAGATCTGTATTTTTCAAATGTAATTCTCTATTTTTGCCCATTTGAAAGACTATTATATATTAATAACAGGCAAAAAATATCTCAAGGAAACTGCAAAAAATTATACTGAATAGTTTGTCTCTAATGGGACATCATTATAACTTTGATATAATATATTCAACCAGAGGGCTGGTCCAAGGCAAATTCATGAAGCAAACAAAGTTTGGCGTTTTGACCGTGCTCTCTACGTTCAGTGCTTCCCCTAATCTCCAGGCACTTCTCTGTGTGCCTCACAACCTTTGGTCTCTCCTTCTTATTCTTGAATCCTCATCTATTTAGGGCTTGATGCTACTCTGCCCATTTCCCATTGAAATCATTTCCCTTATAGCTATGGCAACCACAAAGTGCAGATTTTCAAAGGTGGTCCCAATTTCTTGAAATATAAATGGGCTTTTAATGAAGATTGGCTAAAAAAATCATTTGACAGACCATCTGAAATTATTTTTGATGCAGAAAATAAGGTCATTCTCAAAGGCTTTAGTGAACTCATGTAACAAACTACTTAGTAATAAACATACATGATTTTAACCATAGCCTTCTGGAAACAATACTCAATTGGAATATCAGATTGATGAAGAAAATTCTTTGGGACAGGCAAGCTTTTCACTGCCACTTAAATTGTTTTTTATCATTTTTTTTTAAATTTGGTTAGGCAATGGGGTTAAATGACACAGCCAGTAAGTGTTATGTGTCTGAGGCCAGATTCGAACTCAGGTCCTCCTGAATCCAGGGCCAGTGCTCTATCCACTGCACCACCTAATTTCCCCTACTTTAATTGCATCTCACAGGTGACTCCCTACTCTGTTTATATCTCTCAAATTAAATTTCAGCTTAAAAGTTTCCTGAGGTCAAGGAACCTCACCTAATTTACCTTTGCACATTAACCATAGTGAACTAAACACAGTAAATACTTAATAAATGCTTGTTGAATGAATGAGTGATTAGTTTCTCACAGTAATAATGCATGTAAATCAGAATATGTGGCCCTGTGCTATTCTGTCTTTTATGCTACAGACTCATAGGCCCTGAAATGTGAGTTAACTCAGCTTCTCTCTCCTCCATCCTATATTTCACCATACTTCTGTGCTCTCTGAACACATATGCAGATGTTACACTTGAAATGAATTATGTATGTGAGAGAAATGAAAAGGTAATTTACTACAAGACTTAATAGGGAGAACTTGAAGTTTTTATGTGAAAACACATTAAAAAAATTTGTCAGTCCAGGGAAATCTTGAGGATATCAATGTTTATATAGTATACATTTATACAATATATATTCAATACAAATTTAGCAAATGATGCTTAATTATCCCTATATATGTGTGTATGTATGTGTATATACATATATGTATATATATACATATATATACACACATATCTATAAATAAACTACAGTGTAAAAGACACCATAATAAGATTTTTATTATATAGTGTACTATATATAGCATGGCATAGAATTATATTGTATAGTATAATATATTGCAAAGAATTTTAAATCTAAATATGAGAAATAGCTTACTTTTTTCCATTTAGGTGTATTTTAGTCTTTGGGTGCTAATGACTTTAAGGCACAGTTTATACACTGTTTTTTTCATTGTAAGGTTTCAAACAATAATCTCTTCTGGACATCTTAACTGATTCATCAAAATTCAGTGTCAAGCAAAATGTTAAAAAAGACTTCACATTTTAGTAGCACTATTAAAAAAAAACACTGGGATATCTTCCTGGGCAAGGTAGTACAATTTATATTTGCAAAGGCTCTTAAAAAGTGTTCTGAAGAAGAAGTCATACCATGAGTGCTTTAATGATGAGATAATATATGGTACAGTGGAAAGAACACTGATCTTGAGTCAGACGTCCTAGGTTCAAATCACACTTTTAATATTTAATACCTTTGATTTAGGGGAAGCATCTCTGAGCCTCAATTTCCTTATGTATAAAATAATGTTAACTATACTAAGAGGGCTATTCCAGCTCTACATCTAGTTTTGCTGAGGAGTGATGGAATAGTGAATAGAGCAATGAACATTCAGGAAGAACTGGGTTCAAATTCTGCCTCAAGGACTTACTCTTTCTGTGATTCTGGGAAAATTAGTTAACCTCACTCATCCTCAGTTTTCTCATCATTGTTCTCTTAATTGTTGAATCTAATGGCTTTTTATCAATCCTCATACATTTTAACTTCTTTGAAACTTCTAACACTGTTGATCATCCTCTTTATCTTGATACTCCCCTCTCTTTAAGTATTTGTCACACCTTCTCTTGGTTTGGCAGCTACCTTCTTGACCATTCACTACTCATTCTCCTTTGCTAGATCTTAGTCTAACTCACACCGACATTGCCCCCTAAGACCTTGTCACAGGCCTTTTCATCTTCTTCATATATATTATTTTGCTTGGTGATCTCATTAGCTTTGATGAACTTAGGTATCAATTATCTCTATGCTGATGATCCCAAGATCTTATGTAGTCCTAACTTCTCTCATTTGGGGAATGAGAATGAAATGACATACACATACACACACACACACACACACACACACATACACATATACACATATGTACACAAATATACATACATACATACACATACACATACACACACACATACACACGCACATACAATCAGGCAGTGTGCTAGGCACTTTATGAAAACAGTCAACACCTTTCCTGCCATCTTGTACCTCACTCCATTCTCTCTCCCTGCTCACATATTCTGCAATCCAGTAATACTGGCCTCCTTCCTGACCTTCACATAAGACGCTCCATCTCACAACTCCAGGTTTTCCTCCATGCCTAGAATTCTCTTTCTCCTTATCTCTATCAATCAAGACCCAACTAAAATCCCACATTCTACAGGAAGCCTTTCCCAAACCCTCTTCATTCTAGTTCCTCTTTAATCGATTATTTCCTATTCATCCTGTGTGTAGTATATTTTTTTTGTGTGTTGTCTCTCTTATTAAATTATGAGTTCCTTGAGAGCAGAAACTGCTTTTTTTTGTTTTGTTTTGTGTGCGTGTGTGTGTGTGTGTTTTTGTTTTCACTTTTTGGTTGCTTTTTTTATTTTACTTTTTTGTATACTAACCACTCTACACAGTGCCTGGAATTTGGTCAATGTTCTTTCATCAGCATGCAAAAATAAATGTTTGACTGATTCAGCTATGATAAAAATCATCTTAATGTCTATGCACGTGACACTCTGTTAAGATGTAAAAACTGCATTTTCTCACATGGTTTGTATATCCTTAATTTCAGGGTGTTTTAGGATGGATTTTAGGGGATCAAGAAAGTCAGAAAGGAAAACAAAATTGCATCTTTATTTTCACTAACCTGTAAGTGAAATTTAGTTTTTCTTTAATCATTTTAAAGTTTTACTCTAAAAAAGATTTCATAGACTTCATCTAATTCCCTAGATCTCTCTGTCTTTCTGTCTCTCTCTCTCTGTCTCTCTCTCTCTCTCTTTCTCTCTGTCTTTCTGTCTCTCTCTCTCTTTCTCTCTCTCTCTCCCTCTGTCTTTCTCTCTGTCTCTCTGTCTTTCTGTCTGTCTGTTTCTCTCTCTCTTTTAGCTTATCAAATCTGTTTTCTTCCATTGAATGAAAAGCCTTGGTTTGCATACAAATTTTGTAAGTCTAAATTAGTAGGTCCAAATTAGTTGGTGTGACCATGTGTCTTGAGTAAGCCCTAAGCTCAGCTGTAAATGCAAGGATTGGCAATGAATGTACAGAGACGTATTTCAACCTAAAGTGTACTTTCCCCTTGGTTTTTTGGCAAGGCCTAAAAAAGGAAGGTGAAATCATCTATTAGAGGATATTGGCTTCCTGGAATACTACCTTTTTCTTTTCTGGCCTCTGTCTCATTTCACACTCAGCTGGGGATGCTTCCCATCTTCCTGCTTCCTGAGACAGAGAGGTAGATGAACAGAAGGGGAAGGGCTACCTATTCAAGGAAGACAGGTGTAATGGGGAATATAGTGGAGGAAAGCAGCTGAGTGATGTGAGATGACATAGTGGGAAGAAGGAGCTCTTGGTGAATGGCTTTCATTCTTTCAGTGAAGTATAAGTCAAGGTCCTCAGCTGAGAGGGTCAGGGTGGAAGGGATAGCATAGGAGGCTGGAGAAAGGAGGAAAAGGTTTGGAATAGCCTCTCTGATTAGTGGGACAATAAATCAATAAGGAAGGCATAAAAGGATCGCCTTGATGCAATGAGAGTTCAGTGGATATTATGTAACAGAAATTTGTAGTGGACACAGTCAGCATAGTTTCATGATTTTTCTCCAGCTCCTTTCAACTATATGTGAATAAGAAGGAAGTAAAGTTGTAGATGGTGGACTTGGACAAGTCACTACAAGATTTTAAACTCTCAGAGCTTTAATCTCTTCATCTGTAAAAATGAGAAACTGGATTAGATTATCTCTAAGGTCCCCTCTACCTTTTGATTCTTTGATTTAGATAAAGTTCGTCGTTGTTACCTGGACATGAACATTCAAAGGCAGAAAGGAGGTGGTGGTGGATAATCATGTACTGAGAGCTAGGGACAATGGATGAACAACTTCTGTGTTCCATTAGTAACCATGCAATGCCAATTAGGTTATGCAATGTCCTAGAAAGAAGACGCCAAGATGTTAGGTAGACTGCCACTGGTTATTGCCAGGAAGACATGAACAAAAAAGTTTCAAAGAACGGGAAGGCATGAATAAATGTTAATCTATAATTTTGGAAGTAATACCCATTTCTGTGAAATAGATTTCCTTCAATATTCATGTGAGACAGAAGAGAGAGAACAAAGGTCAAAATCAGGAATCTTTTACCATGTGAGTGACCCTGGACAAATCACCAACTAGATACTCATTACTCCTGCTGCACTGATCTTGCATAATTGTTCCGAGGATCACATGTGATAATGTGTGTGAAAACAACTTGAAAAGGAAAAGGTTTGATCTGATAGACAAAGGTAAGGTATTAGCTTGGCTTGTAAATATGCCTCAATCATTAATGCTTTAAAATGATTGGTCTATCTGCTTTGTGGGCTCTGAAAGATAAAAAAAATTGTTATATGAATAAATAATTAGCTTCAGTGTTCATTAAAATATAATGGTTAAACCTCTTACTTTTGGAATTAGTATCCTATCTCCCTCTCATCCTCCTAAATCATTAGGCACTTTGACAAAGTTTAGGTTAAAAAATAACTTAACTTCTGGCAATTATGTTTAAATTGTTGAGCCAGGGCTGTCACCTCTAGAAGAATCTTGAAAATTGTCAGCTAAATATGAAATAGTCTGACAATACAACATATCCAATTTTCACTTTCTATAAAATTTATATCTGTATATCTAGGTAAAAACAAATGTGGATATTAAATCTGCGGCAAGTAATGGCTTCCTTTCCAAGTATTTTTGAAGAATTTCAACAATATCTCCAAAAGAGTCATCATTTAGTTCCTCTCTTTTCACTGAGTTATGAAGCAGTAAGTCCACAGACAGCAGCACCTATAATACTGAGTTAAGCACTTTATCTTCTGAAATATATTATTTGTGCTACTAAATTTTTCAATTTCTTTTAGGATAAACTGATCAAATTTCTACATTGACCTTAAATTCACCAGTTCTTCCAAGTTGAATAATTTCCCCTTTACTGTACAGTGCTTTCAATGCCTCTAGGCCCTTTCTAGCTTTATATTTGTTTCCAGGAATATTTATATATTAAACCAGGGCCAGGGCTACTTTAACAAACTCAATCTTTATTACACTCACACACAGGTTACTACTTAGGCAGAGATTAACAAGCAAGTGAAAGTGCTCTCTAGGGATTGTGCTGCTATTGTGTTTAGAGGGTCAAATGTATTACCCATTTCATATTCTAGTGGTTTGAAAACAACTTCAATATGTTACATGTCCCTCTGCAGCTGCTGGGATTGTGTATACCATAGGGCATTCTCTTCTGTCTGCTGTTGTTTTACAGCAAGAGAAAATGAAAATTCCAAAGAAATGCCTTCAACAAAATTTCATTTCTCAATTATCTATTGTATTGCTTAAAAAAAAAAAAAACATGCCTTAGTCAATAACACCATTAAAGTTTGTAGGTTATTTTCTTCCCCTTCTTGGAGGGTATAAGTGTGTGTATGTGGAAGGTATCTAGTAGGGAAAGGAGGGTGTGGAAACAAGTAGTTATATGAATCTAGTTATATGAAATGTTTTTAAATGACTAAAACGTTCCCAGAAGGGAATGTCAGGTAGTTGAGCTATTAAATTCTCAAGTAATTAAAAGGGAATGGTTCTTTCAGTATAACATACTGTGTGAAAATATTATTGAGAAAGAATGCAGTTCTAAGTTTTCAAATGACAATAAACTAGGGAATAAGAAATAAAGAAAATCATTAGACTATTTAATAGAAAACGTGATGGGTAATGAAGCAAAATTACAATTAAATTCCAGCATGCTGTTTCCTATAGGAAAAATCAGTTCTAATGTTTCTAACTTTTATCAGCTGGCAGCCCTGCAATTGTGACTCTTATAATCAGCTAGCCATTCTGTCTGCACTCCATTGACCAGAATAGAAGCTGTAAGATATTGAATTAATGGTCAATCTATGTAATCTTGAGTATATACAAACGCATGGTAAATACACAATTAAAAAATTTCAAAAATCCTCTGTGACTTAACAATTTTCCTTTTCTATACATTTCAATGTTATAAGTTCTACTCAAAGTCAATTGAACATTTATTAAGCATTTGATATATGCACAATAAATAATAATTGCTACAGTAGTTCACGTTTAATACTTTATAGTTTGCTATTATTTCTCCTGGAACTTGTTGTGTTGAACAATGCCCTGGATGAGGTTGGACATGAAATGTTTAGACAAGTCATAGAGCCTGCCCTGATGTCACTTTACTGCTAGTAGGGAGATATACAAACACTTGAATGAACTATAAATTTGTCAGCAGGAGAAATCCTATTTTATGACTTACCAGAGAAGTACAAGTGAACTGTTCAAGGCACTGAAAAGTTGTGTGATTAGTGTCAGGGTTGAAACTTGAATCTGAGTCTTCTAGTCTCCAATTTCAGTTACCTGATTTGATCCACTTGACATGACAAATTATTATAACACAATAAATATATTAGAGAATTGCAAAAAAAAAAAAAGCATTCTGTACCAGTTACAAAGGGGGAAAAGTTTTGTTAATGACTAGAAGGGTCAAGGATACCTTGAAGAAAATGACTTTTGAATCATACTTTAGCAGTATTTTTCAAATGCATGATCCAATAAATTTTGATAGATTGATAGAAAAAAATACACATATACATAGCTAATAAATACATAAAAATATAAACATGTGAGTATATTTCAATGTAATGTTTCCTGTGTATTTCTATTCATTTTTAAATTCATATAAAATATTATTCTTAGAAAGACTCCATTCATTTCAAAGATAGTCAAGCCTGTGACATGCAAAAAAAGCTTAAGAATCTTTGTTTTAAGTGTGGATATGGGAGAGGGCAGAGCCAAGACATTGGAGTAAAGGCAGGGACTCCCCTAAGCTATTGCAAATTTCCCTCCCCTCCAAGCAACTTTAAAATAATGACTCAAAATTAATTCTGGAGTGGCAGAACAAACAAAATGATGTGGTGAAACAATTTTCCAGCTCAAAATAACTTAAAAAGTTAGTAGGAAAGGATTGTCTTACTGAGGTGAGAGTGGAACTCAATCCAGTGAAGTCTCTGTCAGTGCAGGTTAGGTACTGGAAAGCCAGAAGCAGGGGTTGGGGGCAACTAAAGCAGCAGTAGTGTTTTTTGGAGTTCTCAGCCCACAGAAGGTAAGGGAGTCAGACAACTTGTCAGAAGGAGATTACAGAGGACTTTCTGCTGGCAGTGGAGCAGGAATCTGTTGCATTGCCAATATGTGGTTCACATATATATCCAGATCCCAGAGCACTAACAAGAATAGGGACCTTGGGGGCAGCTAAGTGGTGCAGTGGATAGAGCACCATCCCTGGAGTCAGGAGGACTTGAGTTCAAATCCAGCCTCAGACACATAACACTTACTAGCTGTGTGACACTGGGCAAGTCACTTAGCCCCAGTTGCCTCACCACAAAAAAAAATATGGGGACCTTGGCCACAGTTCCAGGGTGGAAACGATTACTTGTGGTCACTCACAGACCAGAGCATAGACAAGGAGAAGAGTGACCACACCTCTACTTGGATCACACCACCTTTGAAAAAATGAAAACTTACAGACACCCACAACTAGTTCTGAGAACAGATGTACAAAAAATCTGAAACTTGGGACATTGTCTTATTCAACCTGGGGAGCAGAACACAACTTTAACACCAAGTTAAAAGTCAAGAAATAGGATGGAAAAATAAACAAACAAGCAAAAAGGAAAAAAAAAATCTTACCATGAAGCTACTGTGACAGGGAAGATCAAAATACAAAATCAGAAGAGAACAAAGTCAAAATTGTAATTTCCAAAGTTTCAAAGGAAAATGTAAATTGCTCTCAGGCTCCAAAAAAATGCATAGAAGAGCTCAAAAAGGATTTTAAAAATCAAATGAAAGTGAGAGGGAAAACTGTGAAAAGAAATGAGTGTGATGCAAGAAAATCATAAAAAAAAAACAGTCAACTGCTTGGTAAAAAATAGCACAAAAATACAGAAGAAAATAATTCTTTAAAAATAGGCCAAATGGTAAAAAAGGCACAAAAATCTACTAAAGAGACAAACTCCTTAAAGAAGTAGAATTGGGCAAATGGAAAAAAAGAGGTACAAAAATTCACTTCTGAAAAGAACAATTTGTAAAGTAAAATTGGCCAAATGGAAAAGGAAATATAAAAGCTCACTGAAGAAAATGATTCCTTAAAAGTTAGAAGTGGACCAGTGGAAGGAATGACTCCATGAGGCAGCAAGAAACAATAGACAAAATCAAAGGAATGAAAATCTAGAAGAAAATGTGAACTATCTCATTGGAAAAACAACTGAGCTGGAAAATAGATCCAGGAGAGATAATTTAAGAATCAATGTACTATCTGGAAACCTTGATAAAGACAAAAGAGCCTAGACACTATATTCCAAGAAATTAACAAGGAAAACTGCCTGGATATCCTAGAATCTAAAGGATGAAAAAAATTAAAATAATTCCCTGATCACTTCCTGAAAGAGATTTAAAAATGGAAACTCCCAGGAATACGCAGCCAAATTCCAGAGCTCCTAGGTCCAGAAGAAGATCTTGCAAGTATACAGAAAGAATTGATTCAAATATTGTTGGAGCCATAGTGAGGATAACACAAGATTATCAGATTCTACATTAAAGAATCAGAGCTCCGGGTCAGTGAGTGGCACAGTGGGTAGAGCACCAGCCCTAAAGGCGGGAGGACCTGAGTTCAAATCCGGCCTCAGACCAAATACTTGACACTTAACTAGCTGTGTGACCCTGGACAAGTCACTTAAACCCAATTGCCTAAAAAAAAAAATCAGAGATCTTAGAATGTGATACTACGTAGGGCAAATAAACTAGGATTACAACCAAGATCACCTACCCACAAACCTAACCATAATGCCTTAAGGAAAAGTGGATATTAATGAAATACAGGACTTTTAAGCATTCCTGATGAAAAGATCAAAACTAAATAGAAAATTTGACTTTCAAATACAAGACTCAAGAGATGTATTCAAAGGTAAACAGGACAGAGAAATCATAAGGTCTTGAATAAGGTTAAACTGTTTACATTCCAATATAGGATGATGGTAATTGTAACTCCTAAGACCTTTTTCCTTGTTGCAGATGTTAGAAGGAGTATATACAGACAGGGAGCATGGGTGTGAGTTGACTATGATGGTATGATATCTAAAAAAAATAAAATAAAATCAATGGATGAGAAAGAGGGATGCACTGGGAAAAGTGGGAGGAAAAGGAATAATTTGGCAAATTATCTTACATAAAAGAGGCACAAAAATCCTTTTACAGTAAGGGGAAGATGGGGGGGTGGCAGACAACAATTGAACCTTTCTCTCATAAGAATTGGCTCAAAGAGGATATAACAGAAAGACTCAGATATAAAAATCTATCTTACCTTATAAGGAAATAGAAGGCAAAGAGGAGAAGAGGAGGAGTATGGAGATAATAGAAAGGAGGATGGATTGGAGGAGGCAATTGTCAAAAGCAAAACTCTTTTGAGGATGGACAGAAGAGAAAGAGAGAATTAGGAAAAATACCATGCAGGGAAATACACAGTAATCATAACTGTGAAAAAATTATAGGAAATTCCCTTAATAAAAGCCTCATTTCTCAAATATATAGAGAACTGAGTAAAATTTATAAAAATACAAGTAATTCTCTAATTGATAAATGGTCAAAGGATGTGAATAGGTATTTTTCAGATGAAGAAATCAAAGCTATCTGTAGTTATATGAAAAATGTTCTAAATCACTATTGACTACATAAGTGTAAATTAAAACAAATTTGAGCTATCACCTCATAACTATCTGATTGGCTACTATGATAGAAAGGGCAAATGACAAAAGGCTACTATGACAGAAAAGGAAAATGACAAAAGGTCGAGAGGGAGTGGGAAAATTGGGACACTAAAGCACTCTTGGTAGAGTTGTGAACAGATCCAACCATCCTGGAGAGCACTTTTGAACTATGTCCAAAGGGCTATAAAACTCTGTGACCCCAAAATACCACTAGTAGGTCTATATCCCAAAGAGATAAAAAAGGAAAAGGATCTAGATATACAAAAATATTTATAGCAGCTTCTCTAGTGGTTTCAAAGAATTGAAAATTGAAGGGATGCCCATCAATTGGGGAATGGTTAGACAAGTTGTGATATATGATTGTGATGGAATAGTATTTTGCTATAAAAAATGATGGGCAGGATGCTTTCAGAGAACAACTGGAAAGACATGCATGAACTGATGCAAAGTGAAGTGGGAAGAACCAGGAGAAAATTGTACACAATAACAGCAATATTTTATGATGATCAACTGTGATTGACTTGGCTGTTCTCAGTAATATAATGATCCAAGCCAATTCTGACTTATGATAAAAATGCTATCTACCTCCAGAGAAAAAACTGATAGAGTCTGAATGCAAATTGAAGCATACTTTTTTTTTTACTTTACTTTTTCTCTTTTCTTTTTCTTTTTCTTTTTGTTGGATGGGATCTGTGTTTTGCTCCACAACATAACTAATATTTTGCATGACTTTACACATATAACCTATATCAAATTGCTTGCCTTCCAAATGACAGCAGATGAGAGGGAGAGAAGGAGAGAATTTAAAACTCAAATTAAAGAAAAAAAGATAAAATTATTTTGTCACATAATTGGAAAAACATTTTTTTAAATTTTTAAAAGGATGAATAGGAACCTAATTGACAGGAACTTCTTAGCCAAGAAAGGTATGATCTTCTGTGAAGAGCACTATATTTGGAAAGGGGAATCTTATGTTTAAATCCCAGCTTAGCCATAAGCTTATTAAATGAAAAGGAGCTACCACATTCTTCTTTTGTTTTGTTGTTTCCTGCTATGGAATGGGGATAATACTGGTTGCACTACCTTCTTCATAGGACTGTTGTGAGGAATTAATTGGGACATGCATTTTTAAAGTGTTATAAATTAATGAACTTCTTCAAGACTCGTAACCATAAGACAAGTCTGGTAAGCTGGCTTTCCAGCTTACCTTATACTGTTTAGCTTTATGTGTGTTGTGTTTCAGTCAAATCAGAGTACCATATTTTCACAAAAAAAAACATATTTGGAACCTTCTTACTGTCATATCTTTGCTTCCAATATTCCAGATATGTGGAAATCCTCAATTCTCCACTTTGTCTGCTGCATTCCCATACATTCTGTAAAGCTTAAATCAAATGCTGCCTCTTCCATGAAGCCTTCCCACATCCTCCTTATTGGTGATGTCCTTCTTCTCAACTCTCACATAGTATTGTGTTGTTGTTATTGTTTTCTAAAACTCTTGAATGCACTTATCATAAAATGTTGAGTATTTTAGTTATCTTCATTTCATCCCGTATTATACTTTACATTCTATGAAGTACTAGTCTAATAATCTAAGGACTATGGAAACTACTAAAAATGATTTCAATGAAAGACTCATAAAAGATTCTTGTTCACACTTTAAAAGGTTTCAAGAACCATTATAACCCCTTATTTCTCTAATATAGTACAAGTTAAATAATTTCCTATAAAGGCAATGTCACTGCATTTGAAGTCAGAAGATGTAGGTTCAAATTCCAGTTGTTAGTTGCTATTTGTGTGATTTTGAGCAATGTACTTAACCTGTCGTGTCATCAGATTTCTTATTTGTAAGATGAGGAGTTGTGGCAACATTAGCCCTAATGTCTCTTCCAGTTCTAAAAATATGATTCTATAAATGTGTACAGATGAGTAGATTTTAATGGGTTTGGTTTATGTATGTGTCTTATATCCTCCTTTCCTCCCAACCTCTTCCATAACCCACATGAATTGCTTGTGGGAAGGAGATGAATTTGTGAAGGGAGAGTTTTTAGGATAAGTAACATTTATATATATATATTTCCATTTGGTATGGAAAGAGTGCAGGGTTTAAAGTTGGCAGACCTAGGCATAAACCTTGATTGCTCCAGAACAAGTCATTTCAACTTTATTGGTCTCTAAATAGTAAAAAGGAAGGGGTCAAATTGGATCATCTCTATACTCTCTTTCAAACCTAAATCTACTAAATAGAAACAGAATGAGCAAAAGCACAGAAGTAAAAAACTATGACTTTGGTCTGGAGACAGCAAATAGTCTAGTTAGATTGGAGAAGACTACTATGATGAAAGAATAGAAAGTTAGGGCATGTCCAAATTGTGTAAGGTCCTGAATGCCTCAAACTGAGCAAGTAGAAATTTAACTTGGATAACTAATAGTGGACCATTGAAAAAAACTATCAAAACAATGAGATAAGCAGCAAAACCATAACTATTAATTTTGCCAATGAAGATAGTTCAGTTAAGTAGAAAAGACTGAATTGATCTGGGACACTTGTAAGGGTGGGGGAAGGAAGCAACTCAGGTTGATTCGGAAGCCACTGTGAGTTTGAGGGAGCAGAGTAAGTTTAGTGGCAGGAAGGGAAACCTATTATTGTGTAGCTTCCTGTTTTCCTTTTTTTTTAATTAAACTATTTATTAATTTTTAGTTTTCAACATTCACTAGAATAAGATTTTGAGTTTCAAAATTTCTCTCCCTCCCTCTCCTACCCACTCCCCAAGACAGCATGCAATCTGATATAGGCTATACTTATACATTCATATTAAGCATATTTGCACATTAGTCATGATGTAAAGAACGATCAGAACCAATGGGAGGAACCATGAAAAGGAAAGAAGAATCAAAACAAAGCAACAAAAGAAAAGGAGAGCAAATAAGATGCTTCCATCTGCACTCAGATTCCATAATTCTTTCTCTGTATGGATAGCTTTTTCCGTCATAAGTCTTTTAGAGTTGTCTCAGATCCTTGCAATGCTGAGAAGAGCTGAGTCTTTCAAAATCAGCCGTCACACACTGTGGCTGTTACTGTGTACAGTGTTCTTCTGGTTCTACTCACTTAAATCAGCATTAGGTTATATAAATCTTTCCAGGTTTTTCTTAAGGCTGCCTGCTCATCATTTCTTACAGCACAAGAGTATTCCATTACATTTATATACCACAACTTGTTCAGTCATTCCGCAATTGATGGGCATTCCTTCAATTTCCAATTCTTGGCCACCACAGAAAGAGATGCTATAAATATTTTTGTACATGTGGGTCTTTTTCCAATTTTTATGACTTCTTTAGGTTACAGACCTAGAAGTGGTATTGCTGGATCAAAAGGTATGCACAATTTTATAGCCCTTTGGGCATAGTTCCAAATTGCTCTCTAGAATGGTTGGATCAGTTTACAACTCTACCAACAATGCATTAGTTTTCCAATTTTCCCACATCTTCTCCAACATTTATCATTTTCCTGTTTTGTCATGTTAGCCAATTTGTTAGGTGTGATGTGGTACCTCAGAGTTGTTTTGATTTGTATTTCTCTAATCAATAGTGATTTAGAGCATTTTTTCATATAACTATAGATAGCTTTAGTTTCTTCATCTGAAAACTGCTTGTTCATAACATTTGACCATTTATAAACTGGGAAATGACTTGTATTCTTATGAATTTGACTTAGTTCTCTATATATTTTAGAAATGAGGCCGTGCTTATCAGAGACACTGGTTGTAAAAATTCTTTCCGAGTTTTTCGCTTCCCTCCTAATGTTGGTTGTATTGGCTTTGTACAAAAACTTTTCAATTTAATGTAATCAAATTAACCATTTTGCATTTCATAATATTCTCTGTCTCTAGTTTTGTCATAAATTCTTCTGTTCTTTATTTTGGTGTAAGATTTTGGTCTATGTCTAGTTTCTGCCATATTCTTTTCCAGTTTTCCAAGCAGTTTTTGTTGAATAGTAAGTTCTTATCCCAGAAGCTGGAATCTTTAGGTTTATCAAACAGTAGATTACTGTAGTGATTGACTACTGTGTCTTCCATACCTAACCTATTTCACTGAGCCACCACTCTTATTTCTTAGCCAGTACCAAGTAATTTTGATGATTGCTCCTTTATAATACAATTTGAGATCTGGAATGGCTAGGTCACCTTTCCCTTTATTTATTTTAATTAGTTCCTTTGATATTCTGTACCTTTTGTTCTTCCAAATAAATCTTGTTAGTATTTTTTTTCTAACTCTATAAAATCAGTTTTTGGTACTTTGATTATACAACTTAGGTAGAATTGTCATTTTTGCAGTATTAGCTTGGTGTACCCATGAGCAACTGTTGTTTTTCCAATTGTTTAAATGTGAGTTTATTTGTGTGAAAAGTGTTTTGCATGTGTTCATATGGTTCCTGGGTTTGATTCAGCAAGTAGACTTCTAAATATTGTATAATGTCTGTAGTAACTTTAAAAGGGATTTATCTTTCTATCTCTTGCTATTGGGCTTTGTTGGTAATATATAGAAATGCCAACGATTTATGTGGGTTTATTTTATAGCCTGCAACTTTGCTAAAGTTGTTTATTATTTCAAGAAGTTTTTACTTGATTCTCTAGGATTCCCTAAGTATATCAAATCATCTGCAAAGAATAATAACTTTGTTTCTTCTCTGCTTATTCTAATACCTTCAATTTCTTTTTGTTCTTTTATTGCTAAAAAAAAAGCTAAAGTTTCTAGTACCATATTGGGCAATAGTGGTGATAATGGACATCCTTGTTTCACCCCTGATCGTATTGAAAATGCTTCTAGCTTATATATAATGCTTTCTAAGGAATTTAAGGTAGATGCTACTTTTCATTTTAAGGAAGACTCCATTTATTCCTATGCTTTCTATTGTTTTTAATAGGAATGGGTGTTGTATTTTGTCAAAAGATTTTTCCACATCTATTGAGATAATCAAGTAGTTCTGTTAGTTTTGTTGTTGAAATGATCAATTATGCTGATAGTTTTCCTAATACTGAACCAGTCCTGCATTATGGGTATAATTCCTACCTGGTCATAGTGTATTATTCTTGTGATAAGTTGCTATGATCCATTTGCTAATATTTTATTTAAATTTTTTTGCATCTATATTCATTAGGGAAATTGTTCTATAATTTTTTTTTCTGTTTTAACTCTTCCCAGGTTAGGTATCAGCACCATATTTCTGTCACAAAAAGAATTTGATAAGACTCCTTCACCTATTTTCCCAAATAGTTTATATAGTATTAGAATTAAATGTTCTTTAAATGTTTGATAGAATTCATTTGTAAATCCATCTGGCCCTGGAGGTTTTTTCCTAGGGAGTTCATCAATGGCTTGTTCAATTTATTTTTCTGAGATGGGGTTATTCAAGTATCTTACATCATCTTCTGTTAATCTGGGCAATTTATATTTTTGTAAGTATGTATCCATTTCACAAAGATTGTCAAATTTATTAGCATACAGTTGGGCAAAATGGTTCCTAATTATTGTTTTAATTCCCTCTTCATTGTTGGTGAATTCACCCTTTTCATTTTTGATACTAGTAATTTGGTTTTCTTTCTTTTTTTTAAATTAATTAGCCAAAGTTTTCTCTATTTTATTTTTTTATAAAACCAGTTATTCAATTTATTTATTAGTTCAATAATTTTCTTAATTTCTGTTTTATTAATCTCTCATCTGGCTTTCAGAATTTCTAATTTGGGGAATTTTTAATTTGTTCTTTTTCTATTTTTTTAATTGCATGCCCAATTCATTGATCTCCTCTTTCTCTATTTTAGTCACATAAGCATTTAGAGATATAAAACTTCTCCTAATAACTGCTTTCACTGCATCCCATGAGTTTTGGCTTGTTGTCTCATTATTGTCAGTCTTTGTCTTGAAAGAAGTTATTGATTGTTTCTATGATTTGTGTTCAACCCATTCATTCTTTAGGATTAGATTATTTAGTTTTCAATTAATTTTTAGTTTATCCCTCCAAGGATGCATTTAATATTTCTGCCTTTCTGCTTTGGATTGTGGGATTTTACACCCTAATACATGGCCAATTTTTATGTAAGGGCCAGTACCACAGAGAGAAAAGTATATTCCTTTGCATCCCCATTCAATTTTCTCCAGAGCTCTACCATATCAAACTGTTCTAAAATTCTATTCATCTCCTTAATTTCTTTCTTGTTTATTTTGCAGTTAGAATTATCTAGTTGAGAGAGGGGGAGTTTGAAGTCACTTACTAGTATAGTTTTCCTATCTATTTCTTCCTGTAACTCTCAGAACTTCTCCTCTAAGAATTTGTATGCTACACCCCTTGGTGCATATATGTTTAGTAATGATGTTATTTCATTGTCTAAGGTGCCTTTTAGCAGGATGTAGTTTCCTTCCTTATCTCTTTTAATTAAATCTATTTTTGCTTTTGCTTTGTCTGAGATCAGGATTGCTACCTCTGCTTTTTTTTTTTTGTTACTTCAGCTAAAGCATAATATATTCTACTCCAGCCTTTTACCTTTATCCTGTGTGTGGCTCTCTGTTTTAAATGTGTTTCCTGTAAACAACATACTGTAGGATTATGGTTTTTAATACATTCTGCTATCTGTTTCCATCTTATGGGAGAGTTCATCCCATTCACATTCACAGTTATGATTACTATTTGTGTCTTTCTCTCCATCCTATTTCCTCCACACACACCATTTCTTTGTTGCTTTTCTTTCTTCTTTCTACCTTTCAGTCCTCATTAGTGTTTTGCTTTTGACCACCACCTCCCTCAGTCTGTTCTCCCTTCTATTAGCCCCCTCCCTTTACTTCCCTTTTACCCTTACTACTTCTTCCCACCCTTATATGCCCCTCCCTTTTCTTTCCCCTTTTCCCTCCTACTGCGTTAGATTTCTATACCTGATTATGTTATTCCCTCTTTGAGCCAAATCCAATGAGATTAAGGTTCAAACAATGCTCATCTACCTCCCTTCTTTCCCTCTACTGTAATAGGTTTTTGTGCCTTTTCCTGTAATGTAATTTACACTTGTTTGCCTCCTCCTTTCCTTTACTCCCAGTACAATCCCTTAATTAGATCCATTTAATCAACTTAATTAGATTCACTTAACCCACTTAATTATATTTTTATCATTACATCAAAGTTAACTATGCTCATCCCCTCTGTCTATGTATACCCCTTATAAATGGTGTAATATCAATATAGTTCATGAAAGTTACAAGTGTCATCTTCCTTTGTAGGGAAGTAAACAGTTTGCCCTTATTAATAATGTATTTTTTATGTCATGTTTACCTTTTATATCTCTCTTGAGTCTTGTATTTAAAAATCAAATTTTCTGTTGAGCTCTGGCCTTTTCATCAGGAAGGTTTAGAAGTCACCTATTTTGTTGAATGTCTATCTCCTCCCCTGAAAGATTATGTTCAATTTCACTGGGTAGTTGATCCTTGGTTGTAATCCAAGCTCTTTGCCTTATGGAATATCATATTCTATTACCTATGATCTTTTAATGTAGAAGCTGCAAGGTCCTGTGTAATCCTGACTGTGGTTCCATGATATTTAATGTGCTTCTTTCTGGATGCTTACAGTATTTTCTCTTTGATTTGGTAATTTTAGAATTTGGCTACTATAGTCCTTGGCATTTGCAATTTGCAATCTCTTTTAGGAGGTGATCACTGGAAAAAAAAATAAATATATATATATATATATGTATATATGTATGTATGTATGTGTGTATCGGTGATAGGATATATATATATACATATATAGTGGATTTTACTTATATATACGTGTGTGTGTATATATATACATATACATATATATATACATATACATATATATATATATAAAATATTTGTAGTTTGTGGGTTGAAAAGTCTGGAAAATGCCACAGCTGCTTGTTATTCAATCCCATGAGACCTGTTCCAGGTTTGCTGAGGCCTTGTCTTTGCCTGTGTACCAATGCTGAACTGTGCTCCTCTCTGAACCTGGCACAATACACCTTTCCAATCAACAATCCAGGTTGTCTTGGGCTGAAAATTTGATTCACTCTATCTTTTTGTGGGTTCTGCTGCTCTTGAATTTGTTTAGAGTCATTTTATAGTTATTTGGAGGGGTTTTCTGGAGAGCTCAAGCAAGTGACTGCTTTACTTCACCATCTTGGCTCCGCCCCTCAGCGGATTCTTTCAATGACTATTTTACCTGCTAGTTCTAGGACCTCATGGAAGTTTTCCTTGATAATTTCCTGAAAAATGCTGTCCAGGCTCTTTTTTTCATCATGGTTTTCAGGTAGATCAATGATTTTGAAATTGTCTCTCTTTGATCCATTTTCCAGGTCACTTGTTTTACCAATGAGGTACTCTATATTTTCTTCTTCTTTTTCATTCTTTTGTTTCTTTTCGATTGATTCTCACTCTCTAACAAATTCATTAGCTTCCACTTGCTCAATGCTAATTTTTCACAAATTATTTTCTTCTATTATGTACTTACTTTTCCATTTGACCCATTTTACTGTTTAAGGAGTTACCCTCAGTTAGTTTTTGTGCCTCCATTTCCATTTGCAAATTCAGATTTCTAAGGAGTTGTTTTCTTCACTGTACTTTTTTTTCCCAGTTGGCCAATTGTATTTTTTAAGAACCTGTTTTCTATAGTTAATTTTTGTCCTTCCTTTTCCAAGCTTTTGACTCTTTCTTGCATACCTCTCATTTCTTTTCCCAGTTTTTCTTCTACCTCTCTTATTTGACTTTTGAAATTCTTCTTGAGCCCTACCAATAAGGCTTTTTGAGCTTGAGACAAGTTTATATTTCTTTTTGAGATTCTGGATGTGTGTATATTGACAATGTTGTCATCTTCTGAATATCTGCCTTGATCTTCCCTTCCCCATCATAACAATCTATGGTCATTGTACTTTTCTTTTTGTCATGGTGTTTGCTTATTTCCTGACTTTTAAAAAATTGAGCTCTCCTGCTAGAGAGCAGGGGACACTGATCCAAGCTTCTTGTTTGGGAACCCAGGGCCTAGTTGCTGGCTTTGTGTGCTGGGGCCTCAAGTCCTGGCAGTTGGAGGCTGTAGGGTTATGCCAGTTTACCTGGTGTTGGGCTGTAATCAGCAATGCTGCATCTCTAGGGGTAGGGGTGGGGAGTCTGTCCCCTGAGCTTGCTCATCTGGGTCTTGCTGGGTCTTGATTTCACTGCTGGAGGATGTCTGTCAGCCTGGAGCTTTACCTCTTAGAGTTGTGCTTCCCAGAGATTTCCTGAGGCATTAGGAGATTTGACTGCTAGAGAATACTGTTACATGTAGTGGTTTTTAGACCTGGGGTCTACAGGTTCCCCTGCCTGTACTGAGGCACTCAGGTGTCCTGGTGTTGGTGCTTGCCTGCTCCACCATCCTGGGGTTCACGATCTCCCCCTGGTATGTAGAGGTAAGGCTTTCCACTGGATTGCTGGGACACCTCCCATTCTGTACTGCTCCCCCTCCCTCAGAGCAAGAGGGGCCTTTCCTGTTAATCCCCCAAGCTTCCTGGACCACAAGACTGCTGCACTCCATCTTTCTGCTGGTTCAGCTGTTCCAGGATTTTTCCTAGGGAGATATTTTCTGGCTTTCAGAGGTCAATAAAGGAGAGTGAGAGTGCCTTACTTCTTACTCCACCATCTTGGCTCCCAGAAGCAGAAGAGGAGATTCCTATTTTGATAAGGTAGTTTTCTTATCTAGCTGTTGAGTTCCATTGTTTCTATACTACAAAAGGAGAGTAAGTGCTATCAGTGCATTACAAATCTTGGCACCCAGGAGAAAATTCCCAGTTGCCCCACCTTAGCGACATTTGTGATGACCAAATACACAAGGAAGATTTATACAGTAGTAGTAATAAATTAATCAAGGAATTACTGAGTGTGTGCTATATGTCAGTCACTATGCTAGGCACTGGGGATGCAAAAATGAAAATGAAACAGTCTTTGCCTTCTATTGGAGCAGAAAATAAATGTGCATGTGTGCGTGCGTGCGTGCGTGTGTGTGTGTGTGTGTGTGTTCCTGTATGCATGTGTCAGCACCCAGGATAGAGCTCTGTGTATTCACCTAGTCAGTTAGGGGAAAGATATAGTTAATAATTGAGCAGAGGAGACTGAGAAGCAGTGATCTTATAAGTGAGAGAACCAAGAGTGAACAATGACATGAAATCCAATAAAGATTATGTGAAAGGAAAGGTAGTCAATAGTGGCAAATTATATGAAGCTGAAAAGAATAAGGTCCAAGAAGATGCAATAAAATTTGGCAATTAAGATACCATAATCTTAATTATAATTTTAAGGAGTATAGTTTCAGTTGATCTAAGAGGACAAAACCAGAATGCAATAGATAAAGTGACTTAGAAGAGGAAATGGAAGCAACAAATGTAGGCAGATTTTCATAGGAGTTTGGCTGTGAATAGGAGGATATATATATATATGCACACCCATTTATATATATGTAATATATATAATATTTTATAATATATTAATTATATATATAATATAATTATGTTATTATACCATTATATTATAATATTATACATATGTAATAGTTTGGATATCTATTATTTCTGATTGATATTTTTAGTGTTCGTGTTATTTGTTTTAAAGATGGGTAGAGATTTGAGCATGATTGTTGGAACTGAAAAAGGAACTGGTTAATGGGGAGTGATTGGAGAAAGTGAGAGAGACAGGGAGAAACATACAGAATAATTATAAAGCCAACATATGAAGTGCATTTGTAAGTGTTAAACTGGCAAGAAAATGGGACACCGGTAGTAAAAGAAAAGAGATCGGGAATTTCTAGAGAACTTGAGATTTAGAGGAGAAGGAACTCACGATGAATGGAATTTGCATTCTCAGTAATGATGAGGTAAGGTAATCAGCCAAGAGAGTAAAGGAAAGAACAGTATTTGAAGTTTGAATAGGGCAGATGATAGCATCACTGATTTAGGGCTAGAAGGGATCTTGGAGGTCACTGATTCTAACCCCTTCACTTTTACACATGAGAAAACTGAGGGACACAGAGTTTGAGTGACTGAGGTGGGATTAGAGCCCACATTTTTTTTGACAGCACTTCTAGTACTCTGTCCATCATGCCACACAAAAATTTTGTAATGGATTCTGTGTGAACTGGAATAGAATACTAATTAGAGAGTAGTAAAAGTATTTCCATGCACTGATGAGGCCCCAGTGAGATTAGATAACATATATTTGTGGTGTAACCAGTTGACTACAATCAGCTGAGTTGAGTGATTTCATCTACCTATGTCCAGCTGCATGTGGGATGGTAGCAATAATTTAGAATGGTGTTTTTTTTTTAATTAAAATTGCTCTTTTATTTTCCCACTTAATGGTATTTAAGTTTTTTTTTCCAATTACACATAAAGATAGTTTTCAACATTTACTTTTATAAGACTTTGAGTTCCAATTTTTTTCTCCCACCATCCCTCTCCTCCCCCATCCCCAAAAGAGCAAGCAATCTGATATAGGTTATACATGTACAATCACATTAAACGTATTTTCACATTTATCATGTTGTGGAAAAAAATCATAAAAAAGGGAAAAACCATGAAAAAAACATGAAAATAGTATGCTTCAATCTGTATTCAGACTCTATAGTTCTTTCTCTGTATGTGGACAATGTTTTCCATCATTAATGTTTTGGAATTGTCTTAGATCTTTATATTGCTGAGAAAAGCTAAGTCTAGCAGAGTTGATCATCACACAACATTGCTATTATTGTATACAATGTTCTCCTGGTTCTGATCAATTCACTCAGCATCAGTTCATGTAAGTCTCCAGATTTTTCTGAAATCTGCCCACTCATCATTTCTTATAACACAATAGAATTCCATTACATTCATAAACCTCAACTTGTTCAGTCATTCCCCAAGTGATGGCCAATTATAATTTCCTCAATTTCCAATTCTTTGCCACCATAAAAAGAGCTGCTCTAAATATTTTTGTACATATGCATCCTTTTCCCTTTTTTATGATCTCTTTGGGAAACAGATGTAGTAGTGATATTGCTGGATCAAAGAGTTTTCAGTTTTACAGTCCTTTGGGCAGAGTTCCAAATTGCTCCCCAGAATGGTTGGATCACTTCACAACCCCACCAACAACGCAGTAGTGTTCCAATTTTCCTACATGCTCTCCAACATTTATCATTTCCTTTTTATATATATTAACCAATCTCATACATGTGAGGTGATACCTTAGAGTTGTTTTTATTTGCATTTCTCTAATCCATAGTGATTTAGAGCATTTTTATATGACTCTAGATAGCTTTAGTTCCTTCATCTGAAAACTGCTTTTTCATATCCTTTCACCATTTAGCAATTTGGAAATAACTTGTATTCTTATAAATTTGGCTCAGTTATCTATATATTTTAGAAATGAGGCCTTTATTAGAAACATTTGCAGTAAGAATTGTTTCCCAGCTTTCTGCTTTACTTTTAATCTTGTTGTATTGGTTTTGTTTGTGTAAAATCTTTTTAATTTAGTGTAATCAAAGATATCAGTTTTGCATTTTATACTATTCTCTATCTCTTGTTTGGTCATAAATTCTTTCCTTCTTTATACATCTGAAAGGTAAACTATTCCTTGCTTTTTTAGTTAGCTTATGGTATCACCCTTTATGTCTAAATCACATACCCATTTTGACATTATCTTTGTATATGGCGTGAGATGTTAGTCTACTGCATGGGGACTTTTTTAAGGTGGAGACATCAATAGGACAAGAAGAGAAAGGTTTCAAGTGTAGAGAGCATTGTAAAGTTTACCTTGCTGTAGGTAAACATCTTGAAAAGAGACAGAAGTGAAATTAGAGTAGGTGTGATGGTCCGGAAGAATTCTAAAGGAAAACAAAGCAGGAAAGAGAGAATAGAAATTATTCTTACAGTGTTCCAGGCTGGTGGTAATGAAAGCCTGGACTAGGATGATGACAAAAGAGAGCAGAAGATTCAAGTGGTGCTGCATAAATAGGAAAAGAAGATTCTAGATCTCATACTATATTACGTGTGAGAAGAGAAGGAGATGGAGAAATAAAAAATAGCCCAATATTATCAACATTGTAGTGCTGGGTAAATGAAAGTGCCACTTACCAAATAACAACATTAAATGATAGAGTAGATTTAGTGGAATAGATAATAAGTTTAGTTTTAGACATTAATGAATGAAGGATACAGTCTTTATTAAGCACTTACTATATATCTGGCACTATGATAGGCTTAGGGCTGATAATACAAGAAGGCAAGACAGTTCCTTCCCCTAAGGAATTTACATTGTAATTGGCAAAATCAAAACATAAGTCAAGGCTAGAAAGCAGAAATGTAAAGGAGGTACCAAAGGTAGAGTCCCAGGGCTGGAATAGAATAATGATGGCCATGGATAGGTTAATAACCAGGTGAGTGACATAATTTCAACATCAAAAAGTTGAGCTACCAGTGGCAAATCTAAGGAGAGATGTCCTGTAAGTAGCTTTGTTAAGTCAGGAGCTCAGGATTGAAGTAGAGACTGGAGAGATAAAGATTTGGGAAGCACATACTTGAGGATAATAATCAAAACTACTAAAGCAAATAAAATTGCTAAAGAAAAGAGGAGAGATGAGAAAAGAAGAGAAGGGGAGGGGAGGGGAGGGGAGAAAAGGGGAAGGGAGGGTAGCAGAAGAGAGGGATGGGAGAGGGAGCCATGAGGAGGAGGGGAGTGGAGTGGAGGGGAGAAGAGGGCCAACAACATAATCTTTTTTTGAATTAGTTTATTTTAATTTATCAACAATCACTTTAATAAGCTTTTGAATTTTAATTTTTCTCCCCCTTCCTCCCCACAACAGATCACAATCTGATATTGGCTATACATATACAATCCTATTAAACATATTTTCACATTAGTGGTTGTTGCGGCCGCTGCAGTGGAGAGCCTGAGACCAGCTCAATGCTCGGTAGCCCAGAGACGCATGGATGAGGCGGGAGACAGCAAGATGGCAGAAGCTCCTGTTTATTGTTAGCTGGGTGTGACCTTTATAGCCCTCAAGGCACCTTGGGATCTCATGATCAGAGCCCTACAGCTAGTCCTAGCTATCCCACTCCGCATGAAAGCCTCAGGTCCGGGGTGTGTCCGGGGCATGCAGGGAGGCACTCAACCAGTCAGAGGAGGGCCAAGCCAGTCATGATTGCTGCATGTCCACAAAGGAGAGGTTAGTTAAGACTTCCTTGCTTTCACGCAACAGACTGTGACCCTCAACTCCCCACAGGGAGGAACCCTAACGTGGCAGAGCACCATTCCCAAACGAATTCCGTGACAAGTGGTGGTGTAAGGAAGAATTAGAACCAATAGGAGGAACCACCAGAAAGAGAAAACAAAACAAAATAGAAGAAAAAAATAGCAAATAGTGTGCGTCAATCTGCATTGAAACTCCAAAGTTCTTTCTTTGGACGTGGACGACATTTTCCATCATGAGACCTTTGGAGATGTCTTAGATCTTTGCATTGCTGAGAAGGCTAAGTCTAGCATCGTTAGTCATCACACTATGTGGCTGTTACTGTGTACTAAGTTCTCCTGGTTCTGCTCACTTCACTCAGCATCCATACAAGTCTTTCCAGGTTTTTCTGAAGTCTGCCTGCTCATCATTTCTTATAACACAGTAGTATTGCATCACATTCAAATACCAGAATTTGTTCAGCCATTTGCCAATTGATGGCCATTCCCTCAATTTCCAGTTCTTTGCCACCACAGAAAAAGCTGCTATAAATATTTTTGTACATGTGGGTCCTTTTTCCATTGGTATGATCTTTTTGGGATACAGCCCTAGAAGTGCTATTGCTGGGTTAAAGGATATGCACATTTTTATAGCCCTTTGGGTATAGTTACAGGTTGCTTTCCAAAATGGTTGGATAATTTCATAACACCATCAACATTGCATTAGTGTTCCAATTTTCCCACATCTTCCCCAACATTTATCATTTTCCTGTTTTTTCGTGTTGGCCAATCTGATAGGTGTGTGATTTGCATTTCTCTAATCAATAGTGATTTAGAACATTTTTTCATATGATTATAGATGGCTTCAATTTCTTCATCTGAGAACTGCCTCTTTGACTATTTATCAATTAGGGAATGACTTGTATTCTTTTAAATTTGGCTTAATTCTCCATATATTTTAGAAATGAGGCCCTTATCAGAGACACTGGTTGCAAAAATTCTTTCCCAGTTTTCTACTTTTCTTCTAATCTTGGTTGCATTGGCTTTGTTTGTGCAAAAACTTTTCAATTTAATGTAATCAAAATTATCCATTCACATTATGTAATGTTCTCTATCTCCTGTTGGGTCATGAATTCTTCTGTTCTCCATAAACCTGATAAGTGAACTATTCCTTGCTCTTCCAGTTTGCTTATAGTATCAGCCTTTATATTTAAATCATGAACCCATTTTGACTTTATTTTAGCATATGATGTGAGATTTTGGTCTATGTTTAGTTTCTACCATACTCTTTTTCTAGTTTTCAGAGCAATTTTTGTCAAATAATGAGAGGAGAGGAGAGGAGAGGAGAGGAAAGGGGATGGGAGGGGCGGGGAGGAAATGGAAGGATGGCCAACAACATAATCTTCAGAAGACAGAGTAAGAATGGAAAGCCAGGGAAGAAGACAAAAAAGAAGCAATTAGTGTTAAATTTAACAAAACTCAAAATTCTGGTGTTCTTTTAAAAATACTACAAAGCTAAAACAATTTATAAAAGAACTTTGAGATACACATTTATTTTCTAAACGAACAGAAGCTTTCTCCTCAGCAAATCTATCTTTAGAATTACTGATTCATGGGTCATACAAAATGCTATGTAAAGCATCTAATTTACTTCCTTTCCAATCTGTCTATATTTAATTTCATCTCTTCACCCTCAGATGAATAATGTAAAGCATAAATGTAGGCATCCATATGTCCCTAGTAATTCATATGACAAATATGTTGCAGATGCTATGTGCGGGGATGGTGCTGGTTCTTTTCTAAAGGATATACATGACCATAGGTTTATGGTTGGTACTTTCAACCAACTAATCAATAAATAATTATTAAGTATCTACCATGTGCCATGAACTGTGCTAAATGCTGGGGACACAAAAAGAGGCAAATGACAATACCTGACCTCTAGGAGTTTAGAATCTAATGGAGGAGTCAATATGGAAACAAACATATACAAAGCGAGCTATATGGGAGGTAAATAAATAATTAACAGAAGGAATTGAGAGTGCTTGGGGAAGGCTTTCCAGAAGAGGTAGGATTTTAGTTGGTATTTAAATTAAAGCAGGCAGGTCAGTAATTGGAGTGGAAGGTGAAGAGCATTCCAGGTATTGGGGGCAGGGCAAAGATAATGTTCAGAGCCAAGAGATGTTGTGCCATGTTCCTGTACTCATGGAAGAGTCAGGAGGCCAGCATCACTGGATAGGAGAGTACTTGTCAGGAGTAAAGTGTAATAAGACTAAAAAGATAGGAAAAGGCTAGTTATGAAGGTCTTTGAATGCCAAACAGATCATTTTATATTTGATACTAGAGGCAATAGTAAGCCACTGAAGCTTATTGAGTAGAAGGCGTGAAATGATAGGATCTGGACTCTAAGAAAATCCCTTCAGTGGCTGAATGGAGGATTGGTTAGAATAGGGAGAGACAAAACAGGTAACCCACCAGCATGTTAGTGCAATAATACAGGTATGAGGTGATAAGGGCTTGTACTAGAGTGGGGGTACTGGAGAGGAGAGAAGGCAGCCCCTTAATCCCTGTCAAAAGAGTAGGGAATTTGGGCTAGTCAAATAAGATTGACATTTGAACTAGGAGGATCCAACCACTCAGAACGCTTTAACAAGAGAGGCCCAAGTTTCTGCTTCTCTCTTTCATTTGAGTAAGTCATTTGGAATCGTGCTAGCTCTCTATTACACTTCCCATGGGACAGGGGTAAGGGATATGTAACAAGGGCTTTTTCTCTCCTCCTCATCTCCAGATGCAGTTAGGGCATTTATAAGTAAATAGTAGAAAGAACATATGCTTGACTTGGTAAACCTTACATAGAACCTCAATCCCTGATTTCCTATTCTGCTTCAAGTTTCTTTCCCAAAGCATGGGCAAACAATTATCCTAAGAAGTGGGCATTTCCAGCCCTGGTGGTAAACTGGTGAGTTTGAAAGGTCAGGAGTTTATGAGAATGCTGATTTGAAGCAGTAGAAGCTTACTGCAACTGAACTACTTCCTGAAGGAGAAGCAGCAGTAGCAATGCCAAGAGCAAAAATGTTTATGGCAACTCTTTTTGTGGTGGCAAAGAGTTAGAAATTGAGGGGATGTCCATCAGTGGGGTAATGGCTGAACAAGTTGTGGGATACAAATGCAATAGAATACTATCTCTTTACTTTCCTCTTCATTGGTGATGAATTTACCCTTTTCATTTTTGATGCTTGTAATTTGGTTTTCTTCTTTTTTTAAGTCAAATTAACAAAAGGTTTATCTGATTTAATGTTTTGTTTTCCATCAAACCAGCTCTTAGTTTTATTTATTAGTTCAATGGTTTTCCTACTTTCAATTTTATCTCTTATTTTATTTTCTGAATTTCTGATTTGGAATTAATTGAGAAATTTTTAATTTGTTCTTTTTTTTAGATTTTTTTTTAGTTGCATGCCTAATTCATTGATATCCTCTCTATTTCACTCAGGTAAGCATTTAGAGATATAAAATTTCCCCTAAGAAGTGCTTTGGCTGCATCCCATAAGATTTGGTATGTTATCTTATAGTCATTCTCTTTGATGAAATTAATTATTTCTATGATTTATTAAACCCACTCATTCTTTAAAATAAAATTAGTTAGTTTCCAACTAATTTTTAGTCTGTCTTTCCATGGCCCTTTTTTACATGTAAATTTTATTGCATCATGGTCTGAAAAATATGTATTTGATATTTCTGCCTTTCTGCATTTGATTGTGAGGTCTTTATGCCCAAATAGATGGTTGATTTTTGTGTAGGTGCCATGTACCACTGAGAAAAAAGGTATATTCCTCTCCATCCCCATTCAATTTTCTCTAGAAATCTATCATATCTAAATTTTCTAAAATTCTATTCACCTCTTTAACTTCTTTCTTGTTTATTTTGTGGTTAGATTTCTCTAGTGGGAGATTGAGGTCCTCTTCTAGTGTAGTTTTGCTGTCTATTTCTTTCTGTAACTCACTTAATTTATCTTCTAAGAATTTGGATGCTAGACCACTTGGTACATATATGTTTAGTATTACTTCATTGTCTGTGCTCTCTTTTAGCAAGATGTAGTTTCCTTCCTTATCTCTTTTACTTAGATCTATTTTTGCTTTTCCATTGTCTCAGATCAGGATTTCTACCCCTGTTTTGTTTTTGTTTTTGTTTTGTTTTTTGCTTTGTTTTGTTTTACTTCAGCTGAAACATAATACATTATGCTCCAACCTTTTACATTTACTCCATGTATATTTCTCTGCTTTGAATGTGTTTCTTATGAAGAACGTGTTGTAGAATTATGGTATTTAATCCACTCTGCTATGCATTTCCATTTTATGGGGGATTTTATCTCATTCACACTCAAAATTATGATTACTGTGTCTTTCCCTCCATCTTATTCCTTCCCCATTACTACTTTTCCTTCTCCTTTCACCCTTTCCTGGCTCACTAATGTTTTGCTTCTGACCACCACCTCCATTAATCTGCCCTCCCTTCTGTCTCTCTCCCTTTTCTTTCTCCTTTCCTCTCCTCCTTCTGCCCTCCCTTCTATCCACCCCTTCCATTGTCTTTTCCATTTCCTTTCCTGCTTTCTTATAGGGTAAGATAAATTCCTGTACCAAACTAAGTATGTATTTTATTCCCTCTTTGAGCCAAATCTGAGAGGGTAAGGTTCAAACAATGCTCACTTCTCCCTTCTTTCCATCTACTGTAATAGGTCTTTTGTACCTCTTCATGTGATGTAATTTTCCCTATTCTGCCTCACCCTTTACTCTTCTCCTGATACAATCCTTTTTTTAACCCTTAATTTTTTTATATCATCACATCAAAGTCAATTTATACCCACACATTCTATCCATGTATACCCCTTCTAACTGCCCTAATATAGGTACGATTCTCAAGAGTTACAATTCATCATACAATTATCATCTTCCCATGTAGGGATGTAAACAGTTTAATCTCATTGAATAACATGTTTATTTTTTTCTTTCCTGTTTATCCTTTTATGCTTCTCCTGATTCTTGTATTTGAAGATTGAATTGGCTGTTCAGCTCTGATCTTTCCCTCAGAAAAGTGTGAAATCCCTTGCAACATTGAATGTCCATCTCTTCCCCTGAAAGGTTATAGTCAATTTTGCTGTGTAGTTGATTCTTGGTTTTGCCTTCCAGAATATCATATTCCTAGCCCTCTGATCCTTTAATGTAGAAATTGCTAAGCCCTGTGTAATCCTGACAATAGCTCCTTGATATTTAAATTGTTTCTTTGTGACTGCTTGATGTATTTTCTCCTTCAACTGATAATTCTGGAATTTAGCCAAAATATTCATTGAAGTTTTCATTTTGGGATCTTATGCAGGAGGTGACCAATGGATTCTTTCAATGACTTTCACCCTGTGGTTCTAGGATATCAGGGCATTTTTTTCCTTGATAACTTCTTGAAAGATGCTCTCCACCCTATACCAAGATAAGGTTGAAATGGATACATGATTTACACAATAAAGGATGATACCATAAGCAAATCAGAAAGCAAGGGATATTTTACCTTTAAGATCCAGGGAGAAGGGAAGAATTTATGACTAAACAAGAGATAAAGAATATTATGAAACACAAAATTGGTAATTTTTATTTTAAAAAGTTTTTGCACAAACAAAACCAATGCAACCAAAATTAGAAGAAAAGCAGAAAACTGGGAAACAATTTTAAAGTGTTTCTGATAAAGACCACA
>NW_020945864.1:0-22517 GCF_900497805.2 Vombatus ursinus
CCACTTACTTGCATCCATTTAACCCACTTGATTAGGTTTTTTTTTTTTAATCATCACATCAAAGTCAACTTATATCCACCCCCTTTATATATACACCTTTAACGTGTTGTAATAACAATACAGTTCTCAAGAGTTACAAGTGTCATCTTCCCTTGTAGGGATGTAAATAGTTTGCCCTTATTAACAACATATTGTATCTTTTTGTGCCATTTACCTTTTTTATGTCTCTCTTGAGTCTTGTATTTGAAGATCAAATTTTCTGTTGAGCTCTGGTCTTTTTATCAGGAAGGTTTGGAAGTCCCCTATTTCCTTGATTATCTATCTCCTTCCCTGAAAAATCATGCTCATTTTTACTGAGTAGTTGATCCTTGATTGCAATCCAAGCTCCTTTGCCTAAAGGAATATCATGTTCCATGTCCTGTCTTTTAATATAGAAGCTGCAAGGTCCTGTGTAATCCTGACTGTGGTTCTGTGATATTTAAATTGTTTCTTTCTGGCTGTTTGTGATATTTTCTCTTTGACCTGGTAATTTTGGAATTTGGCTACCATATTCCTTGGTGTTTTCAATTTGAGATCTCTTTTAGGAGGTGAACTACCCTCTGGTTCTAGGACCTCAGGGAGTTTTCCTTTATGATTTCCTGAAAGATACTTTCCAGGCTCTTTTTTTTCATTGTGATTTTCAGGTAGACCAATAATTTTTAAATTGTCTCTCCTGGATTGATTTTCCATGTCAGTTGTTTTACCAGTGAGTTATTTTAAGTTTTCACCTATTTTTTTCATTCTTTTGTTTGTGTTTGACTGATTCTTGCTCTCTCATTAGCTTCCATTTGCCTGATTCTAATTTTTGACAAATTTTTTTTTCTATTAGATTTTGTACCTTCTTCCCCATTTGTCTGATTGTATTTTTTAGTGAATTGTTTTCTTCAGCGTACTTTTTTTACAGTTGGCCAATTGCATTTTTAAGGACTCTTCTACCTCTCTCATTTGACTTTTAAAATCCTCCTTGAGTTCTTCCAAGAAGGCTTTTTGGGCTTCAGACCAGTTCATATTCCCTTTTGCAGTTGCAGATGTGGGTTTGTTGACAATGTTGTCCTCTTCAGCATTTCTACCTTAATCTTCATTGTTTTCATTATATGAATCTATGGTACATTCCTTTTCACTCATGGTGTTTGCTTGTTTCCTGGCCTTTAAAGAGATTGAGCTCTCCTGCTGGGGAGCAAAGGGCACTGAACCAAGCTTCTTGTGTTAGGAGCTTTGGGCGTGGTCACTGGCTTTGTGTGCTGGGGTTTCTGATGTTGGCAGTTTGAGGCTATAGGGTTCTGGCAGCTTACCTGGTGTTGGGCTGGAATCAGCAATACTGAAACTCTAGGGGTAGGATTGGATAGTCTCCCCCCTGAAGGTTGCCTGCTTTTCCTTTCCTTTTTCTTTCTTTAGCTCCTTTCAGATGGATGTTGCAGGATATTTATCTGCCTGGGGCCCCTTGGAGCACTTCACAGATTTTTGCTAAGGCACTGGGAGACTGCTGTAGAATGCTGAGGCACCTGATGGTTCTCTGAGCTGATTTCTTCCAGTTCTCCCTCCCTCACTGAGGCACTTGGGGGTCCAGGTGTTGATTTTTGCCTGCTCTACCACCTGGGTTTCAGGATCTCCTCCTGGTATGCTGAGGTGGAGCTTTCCACTAGCTTACTGGGACACCTCCCTTTCTGTGCTGTTTCTCTTCCTCCAGGGCAAGAAGGGCCTTTCCTGTTAATCCCTCAAGCTACCTGGGCTACTGGACTGTTGTACCCTGTCTTTCTTCTGGTTCAGCTGTTCCAGGGTTTTTCCTGGGGCAATATTTTCTGGGCTTTTAGAGGTTGATATGGGAGTGTGAGAATGACTTACTTTTTACTCTGCCATCTTGGCTTCTGGAAGCGGAAGTCTTAGTGGTATAATTTTTAAGACTTCCAAGTATCATCTTCCCAGGTAAGGATGTAAACAGTTCAGCTCCATTGAATCCCTTGTATTTTCTTTATTCCCCTTTTAAGTTTTTCCTGGGTCTTGATAGTGGTGATCATTTTATTTTTTTGTTCAATTCTGGTTTTCTCCTTATGAAAGCTTGAAATCTTTCCACTCATTGAATGGCCATTGTTTCCCTTGAAGACTTATGCTTGGGGCAGAGCCAAGATGGCAGAGTAAAAACAGTGACTTGCTTGAGCTCTCCCCCAAACCCCTCTAAGTACCTGTAAAAAATGGCTCTAAACAAATTCTAAAGCAACAGAACCCTCAAAAAGACAGAATGAAACAAATTTCCAGCCCAAGACAAATTAGATGGTTCATCGGAAAACTCTATCCCATTGGACTGGGAGAGGAACACAGTTCAGTGTGGGCCATGCAGGCTACCAAGGCTATAGAGACTTACCAGGTGGTGAGCCATTGTCCTATTGATGATGCTTGGTATGTGCTGAGGCTGCTGGAATGTTTCTGTCAATGTCATGGCTACACTGTTGATTTTCTGTATCTTTCTGCATCTGTATTTGTCAGTGTTTGCCCATGATATCTAACTACTCCCAGTTAGATACTTCTTCCATGTTTCCATTCACTGCAATATCACCATTGTTGGGGAGAGAGGAAAATATTACACACCCTCTGTGTTCACCCTTCCCTATACTTGCTTACTTCCCTATGATATACAGGTACAGGGTTCCTCTCAGACCTAGAGTCTTCTACTTCCTTATTGGCCTACTCCTGAATTGAGTTAACTATTGAATTAAGTGCTGTTTTTAAAGGTTGACCAGAATGTGTAACTTGATTGTCTCATCCAATCATGAAATGTTACCTGGATGGCATCATTTGCCTTTCATCCACTGGCAAAATGTCTTATGACCTTTCAATTGATTAAGGGCTGCTCATTATGTTAAGATTATCCTAAAATTATTTAATATCTAGTTTTGATCTATTGTTTAGCTGATTAATTGTGGTCAGGGTGAAACTCCACCCTTATATATGTAGGAAATATTATAGAAGTAAAATTGATAATATTTGGCAACAAACCAGATATAGAGACTCAGGGAAGATGAAAAGTCAAAGATGATTATTAGATTGTCCTCTTGAGTAATTGGAACAATCATGGTGTCATCAATATAAACAGAGAAGTTAGAAGAAGGCTGTATTTACGAAAAAAATTAATTTACTTCTGTTTTGGACAGAATGAAGTTAAAATACCAATAAAATCTCCAAAAGGCAGTTAGTGATGTGAGATTTTCATTCAGAAGAGAAAAGAGGGACACACACAGACACACACACACATACACACCACATTGGTGTCATCTGCATGAATTTTGTCCTACCAACAGAGACAAAAATACCAGACTGTGGATTATGCATTTATATTTCCCTAATATTCTGAGTCTCTGTGGAATGAGTAACTTATTTGATTACAATGGGGATAGAGGTCTCTTAGCCCCTTCATTCTCCTTCCCCCTTCCCACCAATCCAACACTAGGCTACCTATCCTTGAAGAAAAAATTGTTGTGCCTACACACTAAGTTATAGCTTACAACTATTACTTTGGCTACTTGGCTTTTGAAATTATACGCACCAGCACAATACTTAAGGAGACAATTAAGAATTTAGATACCCTTCTCCAGTAATCTCTTTTTCTAATATACCCTATTCCAAAGGGCAAGAGCAAACTATATAATCCTGTCTGAATTAATGTCGGACTACCAATTACATATGTAATTAATTACATAAAACCATCTATTTTTTTCCCCAAAACTGAGTCCTAGCTGACATCTGAACTGAGGTGGTAGGCTTTTGTTAAAAGAGTTGCCCCTCCTGATACAGATTGAATCACTTTACAAGTGTAAGTTTCAATTGAATTTGAGGGTAGAACAGCGTCCATGATGAAGGGGAATACTCCAGGATGGATGGCTTTTTCCTGTGGGGACAGGACAGTACCTAGAATTATGTTCATCATAACTTGCATTCCTTGCAAAGGAGGACTTTTCAGAGACATCTTTGTTCCTTGGCAGGGTTCATCTAATATGGCTTCTTATTGGATATTTTGAAATTTAAAGAGTGGTCTATCCAATGATAAATATTCTATCACTGTTAGATATATAAGCCTAAACCCAAGATACCTAGAACCCAGAGGATTCAATTTGAGGAGGTATTAAAGGTAGACAAAGATTTTTAAATTATAGTTTACTGGTGACATTTTTTATTTGTCTTCTTTAAAAGTAATGTGATATAATTCAAGCTGTGGAGGACAAGAACACTTACAAAATTTTGTAATAAATATTTATATCATTATTTATAACAACAATAATAACTGCAACTTAGATTATGTAGCATCTTGAAGTTTATGAAGTATGTACCTCATATCATTTCTTGAAGGCAAGTAAAATTAATACTCAAATGTTAGAAATCTTCCCACTTAAATCTATCTCTATGAATTTCTATCCATAGTTATCTTATAATAGAATGGGATTGTATTTTGCTTTTGTGCTTCAAATAACCTTTGATCTCTTGTCAAGAGAATCTGGGTTTCAGTTTCTTTATTTCATAAAGTATTACATATAAAAGTATTCATAAATCAATCAACTTGTCTCTCTTCCTGTCTTTTTCTTAATAATTTTCAATCCTGTGGGTCAATTTCTACAAAATTTGACAGAAGCAGAAAGCCTAAAATTATAAACAACCTTACATCTTTTATGGGACACTAAAGTAAGAGAATGAGGAGGGGTGAATATAGAAGAAAACAGACTTTCATATTTTGATGTGTGCTTCTTAGAATCAACAAAGGCATATTTGTGTTTACATAAATAATGCCTGTTTTCTTATATTCAAAGATAGATTCCATCCAAATGGTTATTTGGTTAAACTATTGGGCTAATGAACCATAGCAATATTAATAATATTGCTATATTTATATAACACTATTTTTGTTACAAAATATTGTCTGAAGAAGAACCTCATGAGGTAGGTAGTGTAAGCATTAGTATCCCCATTTTATACCCAAAGGCAATTGAATCTTTTGAGAGATGATGTTAGCTAGCCCATGGTATATATCTAAAAAGGGTTGAAGCTGAAAATTGAACCAACACCTTATGCTACTAAACTTTGTTTTCATTCAACTTCACTATGCTGTTCCTTATGTATACACATATATTTTGCTTAGAGTAAGTATTTATTTGATAATCTCCAAAAATGTGTACTTAATTATCAGCTTTTATATAATGACAACCCTTATAATTGAGTTACCCTTAAATGGAAATGGCATCAGATTCCATTTTGTCACTAGAAACCAGGATTAGAAATAATGGATGGAAGGAGCAAAGTCACAATGTTAGGCTGAACATAAAGAAAAACATTCCTAACCATGACAGCTATCATCCAACAGGACTGGTTGCCTCCAGGGATATTGTCATTTCCCTCACTCAAGGCTTTCAAAAGGAATATAGCTGATCATTTGTACAGTAAATTTTAGAGGAATTTTTGTTCTAGAACTGTTTGGACTAGGTGGCCTCTAAAGTTTCTTCTGACTTTAAGATTCATGGTCACAACCATTATAATTTCACTTTTGAATAATTCTTTACTGGGAATGGCCAAATTTAAAAGTTTCTTCTCCATTCTACAAAAAGGCATTTGCAATTCTGGTGCAGCCTAGGATTTCTGTAGCAGAAGACCTTTCAACAAAAACTGTTTTTTTTTCTGCAGGATGTCTGTAGGTGGAATCTAGGAATTCTCAGTAAGTATGCCCCAGATAATTTCAAATGTTGTGATGGTATATGGGAAGAAAAGGCTTTTTTAAGGTCACCATCTGTACTGTCCTGTTAAATACATTTTGGAAATAAATCTAGATTTTTTTAGTGATAATGTAGAAAGAAAGAGCTATGTTTTTATGTTTCTTTATGAATAGAAAGATTAAAAAATGACTTGTTTATGTGCTACAGATAAAATTTGAAAGTAAATTTATGCCTGTGGTATAAAATTGGCACTATGGAAGGTCCTTATATGTTAAAATATAAATGATTTTATAGAAAGAGATGTCCCATATATATACCAAAATATTCATAGCAGCACTTTTTTGTGGTAGTAAAGAACTGGAAACTAAAGTTATTCCCAAACTATCAGAAAATAGCTAAACATATTATACTACATGAATTAAATGAAGGTATTAATGCACTATAAGATAAAATGGATTTGAAGAATTCAGAGCAGCATGGGGAAAACCTACAAGCCAAAGCAGAATGAAATAAACTGAACCGGGAAAACAATATACTTAACAACTTCTACAATGCAAACTGAAAGAATAGCAACAATAGAAGAAAACTGAATGTTGAAAAAATTATAATGATTGCTGTTGACCTTATTATTTATAACCACAATAATAACTGCAGCTTAGATTATGTAACATCTTAAAGTTTATGAAGTATGTTCCTCATATCATTTCTTGATGGCAAGTAAAATTAATACTCAAATGTTAGAAATCATCCCACTTATATCTATCTCTATGAATAGAAGTAATAAGAAAGTATAACTCACTCCCCTCATTGCACAGATTGAGACTATGTATATAAAATATTGTATATATTATCAGCCACCATTGATTCATTGGTTATTTATTTTTGCTTAATTGATTTTTCCCCTCTTCCTTTTTCATTTTTTGTTATAAGCCATAGTTCTCTGGTTGGGGGATGGCAAAGAGTTGTGTTTAAAAATGGTGAGATTATAAAATAAAATATATAAATTTAAAATAATAATAATACTCATGTTCATCATGAGCATCAAGTTGGGATCACCAGATGTCTTATGAAATAATATTATTTTTTTTCCTTTTAGAGATTGATAAGATGAACTCTGTTAATTACTTCACTTTCTTCTCCAAGGAGGATTTGTTAAGAATCTTTTGATTTATCTGCAACTTCATTTTGTTTTGTTTTCATTTATAGTGAAAATATTGATATTGATATAATGAAAATGATGATATTGTTTCAATTTTTCCAATAGTTTATCAATCATTTTAAAACAGACCAATGTCATGTTATACCTAGAATGGCAATCATTAAATTAGTATTTAATAATGGTCCAATAAATGTGTTGTTAATTCTACCCAGTTCTCCTTTTTCTTCTTTTTTACCAATATAATGATAGAAGTGGAAAGTTCAGTATTTTTAAATTCAAAAATAGTTTAAGTGTTTGAGTGTACTTTTAAAAATTTCTTTAGTTCATAGGTTCCCATGGCCAAAAATTCATAATTGAGTGACCTACCAGTTAGTTGTGGTGCTCTCTCTACTTAATAATGTTGATTTTCAAATATAAGACCAGTTTACAAGTGAGACAATAAACCATATGATTAGAACAAAATGTCTGGTAACAAATGTGTAAGTCATATCAGAATTTTATTAAGAACATATTCATGTGCCTATTTTCTCACCTTTACAAAATATTTAACACACTGATGTACCTATGTATCATCTTAATCCTTAATGAAAACTTGAGAAAAGATTAGGCAGGCTTTTGTAAGTTATTTTCTGCAGCAGTCCACAGCTTTAAGGTCACACAATGGAATGAACACTATAGAGAATAAAATATACTGCTCTTTATTGTTTATTGATCCATCCTCCAGTTCTCCTCCTGCCCCCTAAAAGTCATTTGACTGGGTAGAACAAAATACAACCTTAAAAGTCCTTGACTAATAAGGAATATCTCATGCATGTCCCAAGCCCATATGCTATTCTTTAGCAAATGCAGTCACAGGGGAAAAAATGTTTTCAATGATTCATGGATAATTGATAAATGAATGAATGGAAAATAATGGTTTGAGTGTCTACTATGTGCCAAACACTTCACTTAATGATGAGAATAAAAATACAAAATATGAGACAACCCCTGATATCAAGGAGCTTACATTCAAATATGGGGAGATTTACAGTTCCGGAGCTAGAAAGGGGGACAGGGTGTCGGTGCTATTTACACTCTGCATAGTGACTAGTAACATGACTAAAGAGTAAAATGAAGCAGCTACTAGAACTAGTATTCAATCAATCAACCAACATTTATTAAGCATTTACTATATATCAGATATTTGCTAAGTGCTAGGGACACAAGAAGATGCAAAAAAAGTCCCTGCCAAATACACACACACACACACACACACACACACACACATATACATTCATATATACATATAAATACACACACATATATACATATATATATACACACAAAATAAACTACATATAGATAAAAATGAAATGATTCACAGAGATAAGGCACTGGTATTGAGAGATTGGGGAAGGTTTTCTGTACACAATAGGATTTTAGCTGAGACTTTTAGATATAATAGATGTCTGATGCCACCACTAATCAGCATAGTGAAGCTCCACAGTAAGAGTTCAAAGAATAAAAATGTTATGTACTCTAGGGGTTGGTATCTGTTCTTGGCAACATGAAAACTAGTTAGCTGGTTAAGGGAGTAAAACTTATTTGGAGTCAGCTGTAGACGTCAAGCAAGAGCTAAAATAGGAGATATTTGTTCACCAAAAGTTTTCTACACATTAATGGAGGATGTTATAAAGAAAGTCCAAATGGAAAACAATTTGCCTATAAAGGGTGAATTCTTTCAGATGTTAATTATATTGAGCATACTGCATTATAGTTTCTTTTATGTGAAATGTTTGATTACTAAAAATGATATTAGTTCAATATGATGTTAAAAGTGTTAAATGTGTGATAAATGTTGACTTTTCAGACTTTGACATATATTTGATCTCTAATCCACAAATTAGATATCATTGATTATTAGATATCTTTGAGATGGGAAGAGCAGATCAGAATAGATTACATCCACATTAATATAATTATGAATCCATTGGCTTATGGGTAAGAAGAATAAATCTGGCCTTAGCAAATTATTCATAACTAAAATTTCCAAACTTGGATTATACCTCCACAGAGGTCCATGACTGTTCCCTCTTGACTTAGGTCAAGATTTCCATTTATTACTTGGTTCTTTATTTTACTTTCATTCAATAAGATTGTATGATCTTCCCAACAACATCATTGTTTTCTCCTTGGGAAAGAGATATTATTGAATTGCACACAGGAAATAATAATACCAGAATGCAATGCTGGGAAATGAAGATTTCACAGAGACTGATCTCCTATGTACCTGATACTTAGAATGTGATTTCTATGTATTCAGGACTAAAATGCTGCCATGAAAGTAAGGTAAACCTTGGGTAGATTATTTTCTGTCTTGAATTATCTGTACTAATATTCATAATTGGTAACTCAAATCATAAAGTCAAGGTCATTGCTTTGCAAAATATATCACAAGATAGGACTTTGTAAAATATTACATATATGGTACCAAACAATGTTACTGTCCAGTTCTCATTTGGATTAATGAACAATGATATGCAGTGATGAACACTTACATTTCATAATGTGCCATATCATTGATTCCAGTGTCAGTGATTCAGTAAAAAATCGATGTCAGCATTTTGCTTGCGGCTCTATTATAACATTTATTTGAGGATCCTAAGAGATTAAGCAATATGGAGCACTTTAATTGTATCTCCATGGTTGTCTCTAACAATATTGGAATCTTTTTGATTTGTTGATGATTTGGCAATTTTTACTCCCTCCACCTTTTTTTTTTCTTCCTTCTTGGTGAGGTAAGCGGTTAAAAATAAAATCCTTCCAAAACAGATTCACATTTGCATTTTACCTTTATCGCACAGTAAAAAGGGCAAAAATACAAAAGAAAATAATTGAGAAAACATTACATAATGAAATTGTGTGCAGAAATCCAGCAAAATAAAATTTCCACTGTAGTCCCAGTATACTAGCAGTATTGAACTTGAAAATAAGAAATGCTAATGTTTTTTTCATATTTCTTATTTATAAGTGTGCATATCTTTGCATGTGTGTGATGGAGAAAGAGAGACAGAGAGACAGAGAGACGGAGACAAAGAGATTGAGGGAAGCCAAGAAATATGTTTTAGCTATTTCATGAATATAGTTTTACTAACTGTACCTTTCAAAGAAAATTCAGATAATACAATACCACATATAGTATGATTCTGTGAATTTTAGTAGCTAGAATCTGGCATAACAGATCCAGTTCAGAGTATTTGAAATTTTCAGGGCTCTTCTGTATTTTTCCAATATTATATTCCAAATATTCACATGATCAAGAAGCCAATGAACCAATTTGCTAGAAAATTTGTCCCTTTCCCTTAACTCACTCAATACCTACCCAAGCTTATGCCCTTATTACTGCTCACCTAGATTATTATAATATTCTTGTAAATGGTTTCATTGCTTCCTTCCTTTTCCATATTTAATCTATACTTCATATAGCTGCTAAAATTAGATATTTTTCCCAAGCCATAAACATTAACATGTTACTCTTGCTCAAAAATCTTCAAGGAATAAGGCGACCAAATACAAATTCCTTAGTTAAACATCTAAGGTCCTGCAACCTATATATTCAGGTTCATTTCTCATTATTCAATTCAGTTCAATTCAATTTGGTAATCATTTATTAGTTTCTCTATCCTTACAAAATTCAAATTTTACTAAATTAAAACATTTTATGAAATTTCAGCACTTTCAAAGATTGAGGCACATCTTGAGTTGAAGAATATATTGACTGTTTCTCAGGGTATCCATCATCATTTAAGGTCAAATGATATGGTTTGGTATTAACAACTTGAGATATTAATGAACATCCCACATTCACGACTTCACCAAATAATAAAAAATGAGACTGATCCACTTAACAAGATGACATTGAACTACCCTGAGGACTTGTATCTTATATATGTATTTTAATTGGTTGATTTACAAATATGGTGGCCTTGATGATTTTCCCATTAGCAATCACAGAATCTCAGAACTAGATGGAAACTCACAGATCATATGATCATCACATACCTAACCAAAAGTCCTCTCTATGACCTCCCTGGAAATGGCCATCAAACAAAAACTTGCCTTTGCTCTCCTCTCTCTCTATGTCTTTTAAAAATCTAAGTTGATAGAAGAGTTGCTTTTGTACCCACTAGATCTTTCTTCATCCTACCTGGAATTTTTAGTGCTTGTGTTTCTAGGAATCCATCTTTTCTTTTAGGTACTGGTGGCTATTTCTCATAATATTCTCTTTATGTCTATACTAGTGATGTGTGTTCTAAATTGTAATGTCTAAGAAGGTTGAGATTGTTTCCTTCAAGAAAAATACCACATATAATCAGGCACTTTAGGAATATCATTGCTTCTTTTATTAAAGATGTCTGAATACTTCACACCAATAGGTTAACATTTCAGGTATAGAAATCGGGTTTTGAAAATACCATTCTTGCCTTTTTGCAAGAGGAATAAAGTTAGCCCCAAATTTCCTTTTTTTTAAGGTTCAGGCTCACATCTTGATCATCTCCTGAAAAAGGAAAAAAAAATTTTTTTTAAAGTAAAACAAAAGTACTCCCTAAATGGGAAGTCTTAATATTTACCTTTCACAAAGGATAATTTTATATGCAATATTCTATGGAACGATAGGTTTCTGCACTCACATATGTCCCACCTTCTCTTTTGCAATAATATATTTAATTTTAAAAAGAGATTTCTTTATTGATATATGTTAATTTTAAATTCTTTTGAAACAGTGTGTGCCTACTTGTATTAGGGTGACATGTCATTATTGTAGACCTACACTAACAGATGACATACATAATGTCCCATATCATATGTTTAAACTGAGGCTGATTTGTATTTCAGAGTGTGTAGACTGCAGAAGAAAACACTAAAATTATATTTTAAAAGATATTTTTGTGTTTTATGCCCTCTTTTTTTCCAAGCATGATTTGCAACTTTGTTGTGTAATTAGCACTTCAAAAAAAATCAGTTCTAAAGGAAAGCAAGATTGTGACCTTCATCTTATAGAAAATGAACCCGTGGCCAGATTCCAGGTTCAAGGGCTGAACTAAGGACAGCTCAGTAAAGGAAGCGTTTGATGCATTCAAAGCATACACATTTCACACACAATGGATTTTCATAGCAATTTTTCATACTTAGGTCATTTGCAAACTGCTCTTTCTACAACTAATATTTTCTTCTACTATATTAAATCCAATTTTCCACTTTAATCATTTATAAATATGAAAATGGTAATCAGTTGAGACAGTTTCATATTTACATATCTTACACAATCATTTCATTAAAATGAGCAGTGACCAACTTAAAACAGAATAAATTTATTCAACATATTAACTTAAGAAAAGAGAAGACAAGACATCCATGTACAGGAGGGATTTCTTTAATCTCTTTTCTTGGGAGCATTATCAATGTAGCAGTGGGCAATCCTGAATGCTACATTCAACTAATAGGAGAATTTGTGTAGGGAACAAAGACACTTTACTGGTTGGTAGAGATCCAAGCCTGCCTGTAGCAAATTCCCTCTGGCCACTGGATTTGTAGTGAGGTCCTTTTCAAGGTTAACTTGCTGCCTCAGTTATAATTACTGATGGTGATAAGGAATTCTTGTAGAACAATCAGTAAGACCTGCTTTATTGAAACTTTCTTTCTTCTGCTCTATCCTATCCACCATTTAATCAATTTACCAACCAAACCACAGTAGAATCTTTAGCAAAACAAAACAAAATGTTTAAAGAGACCACTGAGTAATTCTCTCATGCTTGCTTAGGTCTTCTGGGACAACTCCCAAATGGAAAGCTCCTGAGATGTTTCAAAAAATCACCAAATTTATCTTAGTAAAAAATCTACCTCACAGTGTCACACACTTTCTCTTTTTCTCTCTCCAGGGTAGTTTAATATTCCCTATCCACAATCTCCATCAGTTGGATGGGAAAACAAACAAACAAACAAACAAACTATGCAACATATAGTTAGTTGATTGCATAAATTTAAATAGCTTAAACCTAATTTAATTAACATTTTTCTTTTTTTAATGAATAAACGAGTATTCATGAAGGAACTTCTCCATACTAGGCTGGAACTTGTGTAGAATAAAAGAAGTATTTCAATATTTTCCTGCTTAGAGGGAGAAAAATCAATGAATAAACTCATACATAAGAGGTAAAATAGTTGATTTATTGAAGTAATGTAACGTCCTACACATAGCATATAGAACATATTCAAATTGTAAATCTCTATATTGCATACACATCCAGGTAATGAAGAATTCAATTTTCAGACAATATTTCAATACCTGAATGGATCCCCAATTCAATGTGGATACACCTGATGTGTCTCTTGCTCATACCCCCCCCCAAGTTCTCCATGTTATGATCACCCACTATACTGAAACCTTATTCTAAAGCTCACATATTGAGTGCAAATAAAGGACATGAGTTGTTCATTCACTATCCCTTACTCTAGGTAAGTAAATCTCCTCCTTTCAGATCATAACTTTCATTTATTATCTCATTCACAACTTTTGAGGTCAATTCAATATTGTTTATATACTGAAAGTGATCTAATTCAATTAATACATTTTAAGTACCTACTATGTGCAAGTCACATTTTAAATTGTAATTCAATATCTTATGCCACAGTTTTAATTCTTTGAAAATTATGGTACTCATCACAAGAATGGTATAAAAATGAGCATGTGGATGATTGAAACTTTGTCTTATTCGTCCTGCACTATTCAGTTCTAAACCTAACTCAATATTGGCCCAACTCATTGGTGTCACATATCAATGGGACAGCAATCCAAGATATGTAGGGGATGGAGGGAATTTAATAAACATTTATTTAAAGCCTATTATGAGCCAAGCACTATGCTAAGTGTTTCACAGATATTATCTCATTTGATCCTCACAACAATCCTATGAAGTAGGTGCTCACATTATCCCTATTTTACAGTTGAAGAAACTGAGGCAAATAGAGGTTAAATAACTTGCCCAAGGTCACACAGCTTTTAAGCATCCTGAATCATATTTAAACTCAGGTTTTCTTGACTCCAGATCCAATGAGTGTGGTACTTAGCTGCATATGTGTATGGATGAACAAGATTTGATCCACTTGAGTATTAGACTTTTCAGTTTGACATTTAAAGGTATTCAGCATTGAACTCTTTTTTTTCCCCTTTTTTGACTTATTTAATATATTGTATCCCCCAACACATGTACTATATTCCAGGCAAGCTGTCCTGATATATATTTCCTGAATCTGTGATTTTGTTTCCTTCTTTGTTATCTTTTGACAGGCTGTCCTGCATGACTGTAATGTAATGTAATGTAATGGATGCAATTGGGCTTTGCACATGCTCAGATCCTCTACAATGGAAGCCTTTTGCTTCTGAAAGAACACATCCTGCATTTCCCTGTCAAGTGTAGCAAAAGTCTCTTTCCATTGACTAAGCCTTTAAAATTATTAGACTAAGACAGTTATGTTCTCTCTTTCCCTCTGTATCCAGAGAAGGTAAGGGTCATGGGTATCATGGACTGACTTAATAAGAGGAAAGGGTATCTTTTCTTCCATCCCTCTTTTATTCAGGGGCTCTAAGAAATAGGCTTGGGGTAGAGGGTTTTTTTTGTTGTTTTTTTGTTTTTTGTTAGCTTTATTTTATTCATCCTTTTCATTTATAGGCAGATATAATAGAATCCCATTTGGATTGGGGAGCTCTATCATAGAGGCAGAGTTCCAATGAGCAGATGTACTGTAAGTCAGCCCAAGTGGGAAGACCTGAGAAGTCAGGGAGTCCTTTGAATTTGTAGAGTGGTGGTTCTGTGCTATACAGGAACTAAATTAAGCTGTGAACCTAATCCATTTCATGTCTTCATAGTAAGAGGTGATGTGGGAGGTGTGAGTGGAATAGATTATACCCTTAGGTTTTTTTTTGGGGGGCATGTTTGTATATTTATTCTTGCTATACCTCTAAAGTGAGTTTCCCTTTGTAAAAACTAATGTAATGGTAAAATAGGTAAGTGGAGCTGGGATTCCCAGGCATTCCTCTTAAAATTGTGTCAGCCCAATCATTGGGAGCTTGATCCAACTGAAGAGAGGGTATACATCTCCAAACCTCCTTACAGGTACTGGAGATCCCTAGGGGAGTAAGGAACTATAACACATCTAAGTTGGAGACAGTGTGAAACCAGGGTAATCACTGTTAAGCTAAAATGCACTACATTATGACCTCCCAACTTCTAACATAGCTTAATTCAGGTGCTACATCTTATGATAAACATTTCCTGATTCTCCTCATTTTTTTGTGTGTGCTTTCTCCTTTCCTCAAATAATCTTGCATTTACTTGGCTCTGTAAGTGATTTTCCTTCTAACAGAATCTAAGCTCCTTGAGTACAAGGACTTAAAAAATATTTTTGCATATGCCTCGGGGTAGCATACTACCTAGAGCACAGGAGCTGATTAAAAATTGTTTTTTTTTTATTTAATTTATGTCTATGTAATTTACTTTCCTAAAGGTATTATAAAAATAGGAGAAAGTTGAATAAAAGATTGTTGTTTTTATAAATCCTCTTAATTCTCTTTTTTGATATTAATAATGTCCTCAATTTCTATTCAATTATTTGAAACTTTCCTCTATAAATATTTATGTGCCATTTTCCTTTTCCCTTGATCTCCTTGAGATACAGACCTCGTAGTGGTAATACTTGGTCAAAAGTTATGCATAGTTTTGTAGCCCTTTGGGCACAGTTTCAAATTGTTCTGAATGGTTAGAGCAGTTCACAATTTTATCAACAATTCATTAAAGTATCTATTTTCTCACATTCCCCTCTTAGCATTTGTCATTTCTGACAGGTGTAAGTTGGTACATAAGAGTTGTTTTAATTTGTATTTCTCTAATGAATAGTTTTAGAGCATTTTTCATATGATTCCATATAGTTTTGATTTCTTATGAAAATTGTCTGTTCATGTCCTTTGACCATTCATCAATTGGAGGATAGCTCTTATTTTTATAAATTTGGCTCAATTCCCTTTCCCTAATTATCTCTTTTAATTAGGTTAATTTTACTTTCTCTTTGTCTGATATCATGATTATTACCACAACCCACACTGCCTTTTTTGCTTCAGGTAAAGCATAAGAGATTCTGCACCAGCGCCTTATATTATATCTGTGTATGCTTTTCTCTTTCAGTTGTATATCTTGTAAGCAACATATTATTTGATTCTGTTTTCTAATCCATTTTGCTATCTTCTTCTATTTTATAGGTGAGTTCATTCCATTCACATTCACAGTCATGATTACTAGCTATATATTTCACTCCATCCTATTTTATTCTGCTTGTCCTTCTCTCTCTCTCTCTCTCTCTCTCTCTCTGTCTCTCTCTCTCTCTGTTTTTCCTGTCCCTCCTCAATAGTCTATTTTGCTTCTGACTACTACCTCGCTTAAACATCTATCCTTTACATCACCCCCCATACTTTTATCCCCTTTCCCTTCTACTTTCTTGTTGGGTAAATTTCTATATCCAACAGAATACATACATACATACATACATACATACATACATACATACATACATACATACTTGTGTGTATAGGTTTTCCTTGTGTGCCTCTTTTTTTTGGTAAGATAATTTTCCCCATTCTTTCTTTCCCTTCTTCCTTCATTTAGTGCATCTCTCTTTCTTACTCTTTCATTTTTTAAATCAACCAACATAATTGACTTACTATCATGCTCTCTGTCTCTGTTGATTCTTTCTAACTGCACTAATAATGATAAAGTTATTAAGAGTTACATATATCAGGATTTCTAGGAGTCAACTCAAGATGATGGTATAGAGAAAGCACTAGTAGAACTCTCCCAACATTCTCCTCCAAATCACTTTAAAACAATGTCTCATATCAAATTCTGGAGTAGCAGAGTCAACAAAAGGTCAGAGTGAGACATTCTTCTAGCACAGGACAGCTTGGGAAATTGGAAAGGGAGATCTATAAAAGGGGTGTGGAGTTTGGTCCAGAGTCCAAATGGATGAAACATGAGTGATTGGACTAGGTGGTAGAAACAGAAGCAGGAGCAATTTCAGAAGCCCTTAAACTACAGATAGAAAGGGGACCTGGCAACTAGTCTAAAGAAATTACAGGGATGGCCTATGGTAGCATTGGATGTAGGACAAAATATTATTTGTCAACTCCATTGCCTTTGCTCATTTCTCAGTCATAGTTCAAGGGCAGAGAGGACAACATTGTTCAAGAGGGAACAGAATTCTTCAGGGGCAGTATCACTTTTGGTCACAAGGGATCAGGGACCCTGAGGAACTGGCTAGTTCTCCTTGACTTTTGACTTTGTTTTATTATTTATTAATGTCTTATAGAATCATTAGCTTCCATTTGCCCAATTTTAATTTAAAAAATTAACATCTTTAGTGAGCTTTTTTACCTTTTTTTTTTTGCATTTGGCCAGTTCTGCTTTTTAAGGAATTCTTTTCTTCAGTCAGTTTTTGTGCCTCTTTCACCATTTAGCCAATTCTGTTTATTAAGGTATTTTCCTCAGCATTTTCTACCCCTTTTACCCAGCAATTATCTTTTCATACTTTTCATGCATCATTCTCATTTCCCCCCAATTTTTCCTCTACCACTCTTATCTCTTTCCTTATCTTTTCTAGGAATTCTTTTTGGGCTTGTGTCCCATTGCCATTTTTTTCTTTTAGTCTTTAGTTTTAGCTCTTTTCATGTTGTCTTCTGAGTTGGTGTTTTGGTGTTCCCTGCCACTGTAGTAGCTTTATATGGTCAAACTCTTTGTTGTTGTTTGCTTATTTTTCCAACCTATTTCTTGGCTTTGAACTTTATGTTAAAGTTGGGCTTTGCTTATCCAGGGGTGGGGAGACACTGTCCCAAGCTTCAAGCTGTTTTATGTTTGCAAGTTTCTGAGGGTCTGCAAGTTTTCAGTGCTTCCAAGGTGGTGTGATCTGGAGGGTAGAAGTGGTCACTGCTCTCCTAATTTTTACTCTGGTCTTTACCCAGGAAGGTCTTTTGCTCCTCTGCAACCACAAGTGCTAGAACCTCTCTCAGACCTGGGAGAGTGGCAAGGTCCCTGATCTCAAGGAGTTACAAGTACTAGTTCTCCTATATGCCTTAGAACTAATATTAGGGCCTCTGTTCCCTTGTGACCAACCAAAAATACTTCTGTCCACCCTGGAACTGTGACACAGAATTATAAATGGACAATTGAGTTGTTCAAGAGTGCCAGGCCTTTCATCCAGTGCCAGCAAAGGTCTTCCTGTAATCTTTTTTTTTTGGTAAGGCAATTGGGGTTAAGTGACATGCCCAAGGGCACACAGCTAGTACGTGTCATGTGTTTGGTCTGAGGCCAGATTTGAACTCAGGTCCTCCTGACTTCAGGGCCGGTGCTCTATCCACTGCACCACCTAGCTGCCCTTTCCTGTAATCTCTTTTTTCACCACTTGTCTGACCTCCTTATGATCTCTGGACTGAGATCTTCCGAAGTTGGTGCAGCAACTGTTAAGGCTGCCTAAAAGACCAAATCCTGATATTAATGCTGCATACACTCCAGGCTGGCCCCCAGCCTGGTGTCACAGATCTCCCTGTTGCCTTCCTAAGTTATCCTAGGCTGGAAAAAGTCTCACCTTCACATTTTGTTGGATCTACTGCTCCAGGATTTTATTTGAAGCACTATTTTAAGGTTGTTTGGAGGGAAATATTGGGTGAGTTTGGCTGGGTTACTGCTTTTCCTCTGCCATTTTGGCTCAGCCTTCACTTTTCCTACTCTCAATTTCATCCTTAAATGCTATCAGGTTGATATAACTTAATTGGGTCTCATGTCAGGCATTCTGCCATTTTCCCCCTTCTTCATTACTTCTCAATTTTTTAAATTAATTTCATCTATAATTTTTCATTATCCTCCTCTGGAAGATTTTTGCCAATGAGTTTATGTTCCTTATCTGATTTGCTTTATTTGCTATATCTCACCCTTCATTCATTCATTCATTTATTCAATCATTCAAAAATTTATTAAATATCTTTTAAATTTATTTTATTTTATTACTAAACATTATGCTAGGTACTAGGAATACATACATAGGAGAAAAAAATGTTCTGTCCTTGAGGAGCTTACTCTTTTTTGGGGGAAACCACACGTAAGTGTTAAATGTGTAAGGTTAATTATTTTCAGGAATTGGTGCCAGGTACATAGGGCTTAAATATGCAGTGGCATCAGGATGAATGTATTATGTCTTGTACAAGTGAGGAAAGGAGAGAGTCAATTTCTGAACTCAGTTGAACTGAAGAACTCTCTAGGCCATTGGCCCACAGATCCTAGTTATCTTGTAGGAGAATGAAGGAAAGAGGTTACAGTTCTTCCTGAAGTTATTTCTTCTCATCTCTAATCTCTTTAGATAGGAAACTGCCCAAAAGTAAAGGTAGATAAGACTGTTACCAGGGAGCCTAGAGGCATCACCAACAGCAGAAAGCAGATGTGGCAGCCTGACTTAGGATACAATGGAATGGACATACCGCTATGAATGCACTGCTGCTGCACAGGCTTTGCCTTCAACCCCTATGGTCCTGAGGGTCTATTTGGAGTATTGTCTAGTCTTATAGACTAGCCCAATTATTTAAGTTGTTACATTCTTACTTAAATTTTTAAAAGTATTCTCCCAAGTTCCTAAAGATGGAATTGTTGGATGTGTAGGTAATGTAGGCAAAATTGTCAAATTTTGAATCAGAATCAATACCAAACCCAAATCCCAAACCTCCCAAATTTAAGAACCAATAAAAGTTTATTGAGTTAGACATCAATAGAACCCCACCCACACTGGATTAGACTCCCAGCAGGAACAAAAAGGACAAAGCTTATATGTTTCAATTTAGGCAGAAGGTGAATTGAGTATGGGATACCTTGGTCCCCAATAAAAGACTGTTGCTGGAAGCTGGCAGGGTAGGAATAGGGTAGGTAGTATCCTCTGATTAAATAGGGCCTGTTGCTAGGGGCTTGTAATAGGAAAGGCTCTTTTTTAGGTTAGCTATCTCTTGTAACTCTGCCGTAATAGATAGGACCATTCTGGATTTTTTGGCAGTAAAGAAGGTTGCAGATAGGGTGAGGGTTGTAATACAAACAAGGTCAGGGACAAGATAAAGAACTGCAGATAAAATGGATTTGCTTTAGCTTTCTCTGCTACCCACAGTAGCAGACAGGATGACAGGAATTTTTGGAAACTCAACCAGGCTCCTCTCATTTTTCTGCATGGGTGGTGACAGCTCAGCTGAAATAGTCTAAAGCCCAGTCCAGAATGCAGTCACAGAGAAGGCAGTTTGGGTGAAGGGATAAATGTAAACATGCACTCCTAGGCCCCTGTTCCTGGATATAAACACTAATTTCCTAATCCATAAGGCCAGCTGCAGTCAATTTGGAATGGAGAGGAACAGGAGTTTGACTACAAAGCTGCAAAAGGGAGCATCCAGTCTGGAGAAGTGCTGGAATAACTGATTCCTGTCTATGTGAATTTGATTAGAATCTGCTGGGAGGTCCTTATGAAAGCTTCTGACTCATATTTGATTTGGAATATTTTCCAACATGACTAGAGTTCATCTTGATGACCTGGTTTCATAGTAAGCAGGAAAAAGGAAGTGGGGAAATCAGAGCATAGGACTACAATGCATGGAAGTTTGATAGGTGCATAGAAGGGACTCATTACCATGTAGTCTTCAAATCTTTGGTCTTTTTTTTTGTTTGTTTCCTAATCCTGAGCAATAGCTTCCAAAATGTTTTTCATTGTTTTTCTCTGTGCCCAACTTTGCATGGAAGTAACCAATTATTAAAATACATAGTGATCTGATATGTTGATTTTTACACAATTCTTCATAGACTTTGTCTACTTCCTCATCCTTTGCAATAGGTTATAGAACATAGCTACTCACACCTCCTCAATGAACAGTCACTAATTTGCAATCCTTGTTAAAAGATGGAAAACCATTTGGTCTTATAATTGGCCATGCTAATATACTCCAAATCCTTTGCATTTTTATGTAAGTGAATTCTCAAATTCTTCTCTCTGTGTGTATACACACACATAAACATACTCGGTGTATATAGGCACAACCAGGAAGCAGTAATTCTCAATTATCTTTTATGTCACCAGTACTTGGCACAAGTAATTGTTTAATAAATTATTTTTCCTTCATCTATAGAGAAGTAGAAGGAATCTTGGAAGCCCATATTCCAACCAACTGCTTTTATATATATAAATACTGAGGCCCAAATATGTTAAAGAGAGTTGGCACATAAGCTACAATTTTTTGCCTTTATGTTTGCTTCTCCAAGAAAAATCTTGGGGTCACAATTCTAGTTAGCTACTACTTTCTTGTATTTCTAGAATTATTTATAATGAGATTATTAATATTGATATGATTTAGTTCTTTCGGTGGCACACACACATACACATACATCACTTTTATATAGTGTTTTAAGGTTTATAAATAATTTTACATGCATTATTTTCTTCAATCCTCACTGTAAGCCTGGGTTAGGTTCTATGGGATACCAACAGTTTATATTTCTATAAGATGCAAAAACTACAATTTCTCATGACTTCTGGCCCATTTCCTTCCATTCTGCCATTATCATTACAGAAGTGAAAGATGATAAACCATGACCTATGATCATATGTTGTTTGTTTGGCTTTGTTTTATGGCTTTCTATGGTGAAGGGATACATCACCTATTGGGCAGCCTATTGATGACTTAACCTCTCTGCATTTACTAGAGCTAAGGCTGGGGTGATTCTTGCAAAGTAGATACATTTTGTCCTTGAAGTCATTTGTTTGGACTGAGTAGATCTTGAGCTCATTAACTCCATACCAAGATGAACAATTACAGTAGAACTTTGATGGATGTTAAAGTATACTTCTAATAAAATGAAAATTATTTTAATAACTATTACTTCGATGGGTATAATAAAAACAAGATAAAGTTACGTTTAGATTTTAAAAGTCTTATTTTTTTAATTATGGGTTGGTATTTCTCAAAACAGGCCGCATGGCCTAATAGGTAGACACTGCCCTTAAAACCTGAAGCAGTGGGTTCAAGTACTATCTCTGATATATACTGGCTGTTTGACCCTAACAAGTCACTTAACCTCTCAGTTCTCGAGGCAAATCATAAGCTGAGAGAATATATATGGGTACAGAGAATTTCCATACCTGGCAGTTCTTTACCAATGACATCACAGGTTTAATCCTTACTATTTCTTGACTATAGGAACCTCTCACTATGCTTATTTTTTTCACATTGCACGCCCAAATACATTGCTATAATCATCCATGTTTCCATTCAAAAAACTGTTTACTCACACAAACAAATAATGGTATCACAACATCCATGTATTTACCAGTTACCAAAGTGGCAGTCTTTCTAAATTAGTTATTTGTGTATAACCAGATCATTAATTTGTTTGAACAAAGAATAAAAATGACACCAAAATAGAAAAAAAAAATTAGGAAATAAAAAAATGGTGTGAAATTAAACAAGTTACAAATTGACCTCTTTAAATGATAGCAATGATGACAACAATAGCAACAACAATAAAATGCCT
>NW_020945865.1:0-22515 GCF_900497805.2 Vombatus ursinus
CCACTTACTTGCATCCATTTAACCCACTTGATTAGGTTTTTTTTTTTAATCATCACATCAAAGTCAACTTATATCCACCCCCTTTATATATACACCTTTAACGTGTTGTAATAACAATACAGTTCTCAAGAGTTACAAGTGTCATCTTCCCTTGTAGGGATGTAAATAGTTTGCCCTTATTAACAACATATTGTATCTTTTTGTGCCATTTACCTTTTTTATGTCTCTCTTGAGTCTTGTATTTGAAGATCAAATTTTCTGTTGAGCTCTGGTCTTTTTATCAGGAAGGTTTGGAAGTCCCCTATTTCCTTGATTATCTATCTCCTTCCCTGAAAAATCATGCTCATTTTTACTGAGTAGTTGATCCTTGATTGCAATCCAAGCTCCTTTGCCTAAAGGAATATCATGTTCCATGTCCTGTCTTTTAATATAGAAGCTGCAAGGTCCTGTGTAATCCTGACTGTGGTTCTGTGATATTTAAATTGTTTCTTTCTGGCTGTTTGTGATATTTTCTCTTTGACCTGGTAATTTTGGAATTTGGCTACCATATTCCTTGGTGTTTTCAATTTGAGATCTCTTTTAGGAGGTGAACTACCCTCTGGTTCTAGGACCTCAGGGAGTTTTCCTTTATGATTTCCTGAAAGATACTTTCCAGGCTCTTTTTTTTCATTGTGATTTTCAGGTAGACCAATAATTTTTAAATTGTCTCTCCTGGATTGATTTTCCATGTCAGTTGTTTTACCAGTGAGTTATTTTAAGTTTTCACCTATTTTTTTCATTCTTTTGTTTGTGTTTGACTGATTCTTGCTCTCTCATTAGCTTCCATTTGCCTGATTCTAATTTTTGACAAATTTTTTTTTCTATTAGATTTTGTACCTTCTTCCCCATTTGTCTGATTGTATTTTTTAGTGAATTGTTTTCTTCAGCGTACTTTTTTTACAGTTGGCCAATTGCATTTTTAAGGACTCTTCTACCTCTCTCATTTGACTTTTAAAATCCTCCTTGAGTTCTTCCAAGAAGGCTTTTTGGGCTTCAGACCAGTTCATATTCCCTTTTGCAGTTGCAGATGTGGGTTTGTTGACAATGTTGTCCTCTTCAGCATTTCTACCTTAATCTTCATTGTTTTCATTATATGAATCTATGGTACATTCCTTTTCACTCATGGTGTTTGCTTGTTTCCTGGCCTTTAAAGAGATTGAGCTCTCCTGCTGGGGAGCAAAGGGCACTGAACCAAGCTTCTTGTGTTAGGAGCTTTGGGCGTGGTCACTGGCTTTGTGTGCTGGGGTTTCTGATGTTGGCAGTTTGAGGCTATAGGGTTCTGGCAGCTTACCTGGTGTTGGGCTGGAATCAGCAATACTGAAACTCTAGGGGTAGGATTGGATAGTCTCCCCCCTGAAGGTTGCCTGCTTTTCCTTTCCTTTTTCTTTCTTTAGCTCCTTTCAGATGGATGTTGCAGGATATTTATCTGCCTGGGGCCCCTTGGAGCACTTCACAGATTTTTGCTAAGGCACTGGGAGACTGCTGTAGAATGCTGAGGCACCTGATGGTTCTCTGAGCTGATTTCTTCCAGTTCTCCCTCCCTCACTGAGGCACTTGGGGGTCCAGGTGTTGATTTTTGCCTGCTCTACCACCTGGGTTTCAGGATCTCCTCCTGGTATGCTGAGGTGGAGCTTTCCACTAGCTTACTGGGACACCTCCCTTTCTGTGCTGTTTCTCTTCCTCCAGGGCAAGAAGGGCCTTTCCTGTTAATCCCTCAAGCTACCTGGGCTACTGGACTGTTGTACCCTGTCTTTCTTCTGGTTCAGCTGTTCCAGGGTTTTTCCTGGGGCAATATTTTCTGGGCTTTTAGAGGTTGATATGGGAGTGTGAGAATGACTTACTTTTTACTCTGCCATCTTGGCTTCTGGAAGCGGAAGTCTTAGTGGTATAATTTTTAAGACTTCCAAGTATCATCTTCCCAGGTAAGGATGTAAACAGTTCAGCTCCATTGAATCCCTTGTATTTTCTTTATTCCCCTTTTAAGTTTTTCCTGGGTCTTGATAGTGGTGATCATTTTATTTTTTTGTTCAATTCTGGTTTTCTCCTTATGAAAGCTTGAAATCTTTCCACTCATTGAATGGCCATTGTTTCCCTTGAAGACTTATGCTTGGGGCAGAGCCAAGATGGCAGAGTAAAAACAGTGACTTGCTTGAGCTCTCCCCCAAACCCCTCTAAGTACCTGTAAAAAATGGCTCTAAACAAATTCTAAAGCAACAGAACCCTCAAAAAGACAGAATGAAACAAATTTCCAGCCCAAGACAAATTAGATGGTTCATCGGAAAACTCTATCCCATTGGACTGGGAGAGGAACACAGTTCAGTGTGGGCCATGCAGGCTACCAAGGCTATAGAGACTTACCAGGTGGTGAGCCATTGTCCTATTGATGATGCTTGGTATGTGCTGAGGCTGCTGGAATGTTTCTGTCAATGTCATGGCTACACTGTTGATTTTCTGTATCTTTCTGCATCTGTATTTGTCAGTGTTTGCCCATGATATCTAACTACTCCCAGTTAGATACTTCTTCCATGTTTCCATTCACTGCAATATCACCATTGTTGGGGAGAGAGGAAAATATTACACACCCTCTGTGTTCACCCTTCCCTATACTTGCTTACTTCCCTATGATATACAGGTACAGGGTTCCTCTCAGACCTAGAGTCTTCTACTTCCTTATTGGCCTACTCCTGAATTGAGTTAACTATTGAATTAAGTGCTGTTTTTAAAGGTTGACCAGAATGTGTAACTTGATTGTCTCATCCAATCATGAAATGTTACCTGGATGGCATCATTTGCCTTTCATCCACTGGCAAAATGTCTTATGACCTTTCAATTGATTAAGGGCTGCTCATTATGTTAAGATTATCCTAAAATTATTTAATATCTAGTTTTGATCTATTGTTTAGCTGATTAATTGTGGTCAGGGTGAAACTCCACCCTTATATATGTAGGAAATATTATAGAAGTAAAATTGATAATATTTGGCAACAAACCAGATATAGAGACTCAGGGAAGATGAAAAGTCAAAGATGATTATTAGATTGTCCTCTTGAGTAATTGGAACAATCATGGTGTCATCAATATAAACAGAGAAGTTAGAAGAAGGCTGTATTTACGAAAAAAATTAATTTACTTCTGTTTTGGACAGAATGAAGTTAAAATACCAATAAAATCTCCAAAAGGCAGTTAGTGATGTGAGATTTTCATTCAGAAGAGAAAAGAGGGACACACACAGACACACACACACATACACACCACATTGGTGTCATCTGCATGAATTTTGTCCTACCAACAGAGACAAAAATACCAGACTGTGGATTATGCATTTATATTTCCCTAATATTCTGAGTCTCTGTGGAATGAGTAACTTATTTGATTACAATGGGGATAGAGGTCTCTTAGCCCCTTCATTCTCCTTCCCCCTTCCCACCAATCCAACACTAGGCTACCTATCCTTGAAGAAAAAATTGTTGTGCCTACACACTAAGTTATAGCTTACAACTATTACTTTGGCTACTTGGCTTTTGAAATTATACGCACCAGCACAATACTTAAGGAGACAATTAAGAATTTAGATACCCTTCTCCAGTAATCTCTTTTTCTAATATACCCTATTCCAAAGGGCAAGAGCAAACTATATAATCCTGTCTGAATTAATGTCGGACTACCAATTACATATGTAATTAATTACATAAAACCATCTATTTTTTTCCCCAAAACTGAGTCCTAGCTGACATCTGAACTGAGGTGGTAGGCTTTTGTTAAAAGAGTTGCCCCTCCTGATACAGATTGAATCACTTTACAAGTGTAAGTTTCAATTGAATTTGAGGGTAGAACAGCGTCCATGATGAAGGGGAATACTCCAGGATGGATGGCTTTTTCCTGTGGGGACAGGACAGTACCTAGAATTATGTTCATCATAACTTGCATTCCTTGCAAAGGAGGACTTTTCAGAGACATCTTTGTTCCTTGGCAGGGTTCATCTAATATGGCTTCTTATTGGATATTTTGAAATTTAAAGAGTGGTCTATCCAATGATAAATATTCTATCACTGTTAGATATATAAGCCTAAACCCAAGATACCTAGAACCCAGAGGATTCAATTTGAGGAGGTATTAAAGGTAGACAAAGATTTTTAAATTATAGTTTACTGGTGACATTTTTTATTTGTCTTCTTTAAAAGTAATGTGATATAATTCAAGCTGTGGAGGACAAGAACACTTACAAAATTTTGTAATAAATATTTATATCATTATTTATAACAACAATAATAACTGCAACTTAGATTATGTAGCATCTTGAAGTTTATGAAGTATGTACCTCATATCATTTCTTGAAGGCAAGTAAAATTAATACTCAAATGTTAGAAATCTTCCCACTTAAATCTATCTCTATGAATTTCTATCCATAGTTATCTTATAATAGAATGGGATTGTATTTTGCTTTTGTGCTTCAAATAACCTTTGATCTCTTGTCAAGAGAATCTGGGTTTCAGTTTCTTTATTTCATAAAGTATTACATATAAAAGTATTCATAAATCAATCAACTTGTCTCTCTTCCTGTCTTTTTCTTAATAATTTTCAATCCTGTGGGTCAATTTCTACAAAATTTGACAGAAGCAGAAAGCCTAAAATTATAAACAACCTTACATCTTTTATGGGACACTAAAGTAAGAGAATGAGGAGGGGTGAATATAGAAGAAAACAGACTTTCATATTTTGATGTGTGCTTCTTAGAATCAACAAAGGCATATTTGTGTTTACATAAATAATGCCTGTTTTCTTATATTCAAAGATAGATTCCATCCAAATGGTTATTTGGTTAAACTATTGGGCTAATGAACCATAGCAATATTAATAATATTGCTATATTTATATAACACTATTTTTGTTACAAAATATTGTCTGAAGAAGAACCTCATGAGGTAGGTAGTGTAAGCATTAGTATCCCCATTTTATACCCAAAGGCAATTGAATCTTTTGAGAGATGATGTTAGCTAGCCCATGGTATATATCTAAAAAGGGTTGAAGCTGAAAATTGAACCAACACCTTATGCTACTAAACTTTGTTTTCATTCAACTTCACTATGCTGTTCCTTATGTATACACATATATTTTGCTTAGAGTAAGTATTTATTTGATAATCTCCAAAAATGTGTACTTAATTATCAGCTTTTATATAATGACAACCCTTATAATTGAGTTACCCTTAAATGGAAATGGCATCAGATTCCATTTTGTCACTAGAAACCAGGATTAGAAATAATGGATGGAAGGAGCAAAGTCACAATGTTAGGCTGAACATAAAGAAAAACATTCCTAACCATGACAGCTATCATCCAACAGGACTGGTTGCCTCCAGGGATATTGTCATTTCCCTCACTCAAGGCTTTCAAAAGGAATATAGCTGATCATTTGTACAGTAAATTTTAGAGGAATTTTTGTTCTAGAACTGTTTGGACTAGGTGGCCTCTAAAGTTTCTTCTGACTTTAAGATTCATGGTCACAACCATTATAATTTCACTTTTGAATAATTCTTTACTGGGAATGGCCAAATTTAAAAGTTTCTTCTCCATTCTACAAAAAGGCATTTGCAATTCTGGTGCAGCCTAGGATTTCTGTAGCAGAAGACCTTTCAACAAAAACTGTTTTTTTTTCTGCAGGATGTCTGTAGGTGGAATCTAGGAATTCTCAGTAAGTATGCCCCAGATAATTTCAAATGTTGTGATGGTATATGGGAAGAAAAGGCTTTTTTAAGGTCACCATCTGTACTGTCCTGTTAAATACATTTTGGAAATAAATCTAGATTTTTTTAGTGATAATGTAGAAAGAAAGAGCTATGTTTTTATGTTTCTTTATGAATAGAAAGATTAAAAAATGACTTGTTTATGTGCTACAGATAAAATTTGAAAGTAAATTTATGCCTGTGGTATAAAATTGGCACTATGGAAGGTCCTTATATGTTAAAATATAAATGATTTTATAGAAAGAGATGTCCCATATATATACCAAAATATTCATAGCAGCACTTTTTTGTGGTAGTAAAGAACTGGAAACTAAAGTTATTCCCAAACTATCAGAAAATAGCTAAACATATTATACTACATGAATTAAATGAAGGTATTAATGCACTATAAGATAAAATGGATTTGAAGAATTCAGAGCAGCATGGGGAAAACCTACAAGCCAAAGCAGAATGAAATAAACTGAACCGGGAAAACAATATACTTAACAACTTCTACAATGCAAACTGAAAGAATAGCAACAATAGAAGAAAACTGAATGTTGAAAAAATTATAATGATTGCTGTTGACCTTATTATTTATAACCACAATAATAACTGCAGCTTAGATTATGTAACATCTTAAAGTTTATGAAGTATGTTCCTCATATCATTTCTTGATGGCAAGTAAAATTAATACTCAAATGTTAGAAATCATCCCACTTATATCTATCTCTATGAATAGAAGTAATAAGAAAGTATAACTCACTCCCCTCATTGCACAGATTGAGACTATGTATATAAAATATTGTATATATTATCAGCCACCATTGATTCATTGGTTATTTATTTTTGCTTAATTGATTTTTCCCCTCTTCCTTTTTCATTTTTTGTTATAAGCCATAGTTCTCTGGTTGGGGGATGGCAAAGAGTTGTGTTTAAAAATGGTGAGATTATAAAATAAAATATATAAATTTAAAATAATAATAATACTCATGTTCATCATGAGCATCAAGTTGGGATCACCAGATGTCTTATGAAATAATATTATTTTTTTTCCTTTTAGAGATTGATAAGATGAACTCTGTTAATTACTTCACTTTCTTCTCCAAGGAGGATTTGTTAAGAATCTTTTGATTTATCTGCAACTTCATTTTGTTTTGTTTTCATTTATAGTGAAAATATTGATATTGATATAATGAAAATGATGATATTGTTTCAATTTTTCCAATAGTTTATCAATCATTTTAAAACAGACCAATGTCATGTTATACCTAGAATGGCAATCATTAAATTAGTATTTAATAATGGTCCAATAAATGTGTTGTTAATTCTACCCAGTTCTCCTTTTTCTTCTTTTTTACCAATATAATGATAGAAGTGGAAAGTTCAGTATTTTTAAATTCAAAAATAGTTTAAGTGTTTGAGTGTACTTTTAAAAATTTCTTTAGTTCATAGGTTCCCATGGCCAAAAATTCATAATTGAGTGACCTACCAGTTAGTTGTGGTGCTCTCTCTACTTAATAATGTTGATTTTCAAATATAAGACCAGTTTACAAGTGAGACAATAAACCATATGATTAGAACAAAATGTCTGGTAACAAATGTGTAAGTCATATCAGAATTTTATTAAGAACATATTCATGTGCCTATTTTCTCACCTTTACAAAATATTTAACACACTGATGTACCTATGTATCATCTTAATCCTTAATGAAAACTTGAGAAAAGATTAGGCAGGCTTTTGTAAGTTATTTTCTGCAGCAGTCCACAGCTTTAAGGTCACACAATGGAATGAACACTATAGAGAATAAAATATACTGCTCTTTATTGTTTATTGATCCATCCTCCAGTTCTCCTCCTGCCCCCTAAAAGTCATTTGACTGGGTAGAACAAAATACAACCTTAAAAGTCCTTGACTAATAAGGAATATCTCATGCATGTCCCAAGCCCATATGCTATTCTTTAGCAAATGCAGTCACAGGGGAAAAAATGTTTTCAATGATTCATGGATAATTGATAAATGAATGAATGGAAAATAATGGTTTGAGTGTCTACTATGTGCCAAACACTTCACTTAATGATGAGAATAAAAATACAAAATATGAGACAACCCCTGATATCAAGGAGCTTACATTCAAATATGGGGAGATTTACAGTTCCGGAGCTAGAAAGGGGGACAGGGTGTCGGTGCTATTTACACTCTGCATAGTGACTAGTAACATGACTAAAGAGTAAAATGAAGCAGCTACTAGAACTAGTATTCAATCAATCAACCAACATTTATTAAGCATTTACTATATATCAGATATTTGCTAAGTGCTAGGGACACAAGAAGATGCAAAAAAAGTCCCTGCCAAATACACACACACACACACACACACACACACACACACACATATACATTCATATATACATATAAATACACACACATATATACATATATATATACACACAAAATAAACTACATATAGATAAAAATGAAATGATTCACAGAGATAAGGCACTGGTATTGAGAGATTGGGGAAGGTTTTCTGTACACAATAGGATTTTAGCTGAGACTTTTAGATATAATAGATGTCTGATGCCACCACTAATCAGCATAGTGAAGCTCCACAGTAAGAGTTCAAAGAATAAAAATGTTATGTACTCTAGGGGTTGGTATCTGTTCTTGGCAACATGAAAACTAGTTAGCTGGTTAAGGGAGTAAAACTTATTTGGAGTCAGCTGTAGACGTCAAGCAAGAGCTAAAATAGGAGATATTTGTTCACCAAAAGTTTTCTACACATTAATGGAGGATGTTATAAAGAAAGTCCAAATGGAAAACAATTTGCCTATAAAGGGTGAATTCTTTCAGATGTTAATTATATTGAGCATACTGCATTATAGTTTCTTTTATGTGAAATGTTTGATTACTAAAAATGATATTAGTTCAATATGATGTTAAAAGTGTTAAATGTGTGATAAATGTTGACTTTTCAGACTTTGACATATATTTGATCTCTAATCCACAAATTAGATATCATTGATTATTAGATATCTTTGAGATGGGAAGAGCAGATCAGAATAGATTACATCCACATTAATATAATTATGAATCCATTGGCTTATGGGTAAGAAGAATAAATCTGGCCTTAGCAAATTATTCATAACTAAAATTTCCAAACTTGGATTATACCTCCACAGAGGTCCATGACTGTTCCCTCTTGACTTAGGTCAAGATTTCCATTTATTACTTGGTTCTTTATTTTACTTTCATTCAATAAGATTGTATGATCTTCCCAACAACATCATTGTTTTCTCCTTGGGAAAGAGATATTATTGAATTGCACACAGGAAATAATAATACCAGAATGCAATGCTGGGAAATGAAGATTTCACAGAGACTGATCTCCTATGTACCTGATACTTAGAATGTGATTTCTATGTATTCAGGACTAAAATGCTGCCATGAAAGTAAGGTAAACCTTGGGTAGATTATTTTCTGTCTTGAATTATCTGTACTAATATTCATAATTGGTAACTCAAATCATAAAGTCAAGGTCATTGCTTTGCAAAATATATCACAAGATAGGACTTTGTAAAATATTACATATATGGTACCAAACAATGTTACTGTCCAGTTCTCATTTGGATTAATGAACAATGATATGCAGTGATGAACACTTACATTTCATAATGTGCCATATCATTGATTCCAGTGTCAGTGATTCAGTAAAAAATCGATGTCAGCATTTTGCTTGCGGCTCTATTATAACATTTATTTGAGGATCCTAAGAGATTAAGCAATATGGAGCACTTTAATTGTATCTCCATGGTTGTCTCTAACAATATTGGAATCTTTTTGATTTGTTGATGATTTGGCAATTTTTACTCCCTCCACCTTTTTTTTTTCTTCCTTCTTGGTGAGGTAAGCGGTTAAAAATAAAATCCTTCCAAAACAGATTCACATTTGCATTTTACCTTTATCGCACAGTAAAAAGGGCAAAAATACAAAAGAAAATAATTGAGAAAACATTACATAATGAAATTGTGTGCAGAAATCCAGCAAAATAAAATTTCCACTGTAGTCCCAGTATACTAGCAGTATTGAACTTGAAAATAAGAAATGCTAATGTTTTTTTCATATTTCTTATTTATAAGTGTGCATATCTTTGCATGTGTGTGATGGAGAAAGAGAGACAGAGAGACAGAGAGACGGAGACAAAGAGATTGAGGGAAGCCAAGAAATATGTTTTAGCTATTTCATGAATATAGTTTTACTAACTGTACCTTTCAAAGAAAATTCAGATAATACAATACCACATATAGTATGATTCTGTGAATTTTAGTAGCTAGAATCTGGCATAACAGATCCAGTTCAGAGTATTTGAAATTTTCAGGGCTCTTCTGTATTTTTCCAATATTATATTCCAAATATTCACATGATCAAGAAGCCAATGAACCAATTTGCTAGAAAATTTGTCCCTTTCCCTTAACTCACTCAATACCTACCCAAGCTTATGCCCTTATTACTGCTCACCTAGATTATTATAATATTCTTGTAAATGGTTTCATTGCTTCCTTCCTTTTCCATATTTAATCTATACTTCATATAGCTGCTAAAATTAGATATTTTTCCCAAGCCATAAACATTAACATGTTACTCTTGCTCAAAAATCTTCAAGGAATAAGGCGACCAAATACAAATTCCTTAGTTAAACATCTAAGGTCCTGCAACCTATATATTCAGGTTCATTTCTCATTATTCAATTCAGTTCAATTCAATTTGGTAATCATTTATTAGTTTCTCTATCCTTACAAAATTCAAATTTTACTAAATTAAAACATTTTATGAAATTTCAGCACTTTCAAAGATTGAGGCACATCTTGAGTTGAAGAATATATTGACTGTTTCTCAGGGTATCCATCATCATTTAAGGTCAAATGATATGGTTTGGTATTAACAACTTGAGATATTAATGAACATCCCACATTCACGACTTCACCAAATAATAAAAAATGAGACTGATCCACTTAACAAGATGACATTGAACTACCCTGAGGACTTGTATCTTATATATGTATTTTAATTGGTTGATTTACAAATATGGTGGCCTTGATGATTTTCCCATTAGCAATCACAGAATCTCAGAACTAGATGGAAACTCACAGATCATATGATCATCACATACCTAACCAAAAGTCCTCTCTATGACCTCCCTGGAAATGGCCATCAAACAAAAACTTGCCTTTGCTCTCCTCTCTCTCTATGTCTTTTAAAAATCTAAGTTGATAGAAGAGTTGCTTTTGTACCCACTAGATCTTTCTTCATCCTACCTGGAATTTTTAGTGCTTGTGTTTCTAGGAATCCATCTTTTCTTTTAGGTACTGGTGGCTATTTCTCATAATATTCTCTTTATGTCTATACTAGTGATGTGTGTTCTAAATTGTAATGTCTAAGAAGGTTGAGATTGTTTCCTTCAAGAAAAATACCACATATAATCAGGCACTTTAGGAATATCATTGCTTCTTTTATTAAAGATGTCTGAATACTTCACACCAATAGGTTAACATTTCAGGTATAGAAATCGGGTTTTGAAAATACCATTCTTGCCTTTTTGCAAGAGGAATAAAGTTAGCCCCAAATTTCCTTTTTTTTAAGGTTCAGGCTCACATCTTGATCATCTCCTGAAAAAGGAAAAAAAAATTTTTTTTAAAGTAAAACAAAAGTACTCCCTAAATGGGAAGTCTTAATATTTACCTTTCACAAAGGATAATTTTATATGCAATATTCTATGGAACGATAGGTTTCTGCACTCACATATGTCCCACCTTCTCTTTTGCAATAATATATTTAATTTTAAAAAGAGATTTCTTTATTGATATATGTTAATTTTAAATTCTTTTGAAACAGTGTGTGCCTACTTGTATTAGGGTGACATGTCATTATTGTAGACCTACACTAACAGATGACATACATAATGTCCCATATCATATGTTTAAACTGAGGCTGATTTGTATTTCAGAGTGTGTAGACTGCAGAAGAAAACACTAAAATTATATTTTAAAAGATATTTTTGTGTTTTATGCCCTCTTTTTTTCCAAGCATGATTTGCAACTTTGTTGTGTAATTAGCACTTCAAAAAAAATCAGTTCTAAAGGAAAGCAAGATTGTGACCTTCATCTTATAGAAAATGAACCCGTGGCCAGATTCCAGGTTCAAGGGCTGAACTAAGGACAGCTCAGTAAAGGAAGCGTTTGATGCATTCAAAGCATACACATTTCACACACAATGGATTTTCATAGCAATTTTTCATACTTAGGTCATTTGCAAACTGCTCTTTCTACAACTAATATTTTCTTCTACTATATTAAATCCAATTTTCCACTTTAATCATTTATAAATATGAAAATGGTAATCAGTTGAGACAGTTTCATATTTACATATCTTACACAATCATTTCATTAAAATGAGCAGTGACCAACTTAAAACAGAATAAATTTATTCAACATATTAACTTAAGAAAAGAGAAGACAAGACATCCATGTACAGGAGGGATTTCTTTAATCTCTTTTCTTGGGAGCATTATCAATGTAGCAGTGGGCAATCCTGAATGCTACATTCAACTAATAGGAGAATTTGTGTAGGGAACAAAGACACTTTACTGGTTGGTAGAGATCCAAGCCTGCCTGTAGCAAATTCCCTCTGGCCACTGGATTTGTAGTGAGGTCCTTTTCAAGGTTAACTTGCTGCCTCAGTTATAATTACTGATGGTGATAAGGAATTCTTGTAGAACAATCAGTAAGACCTGCTTTATTGAAACTTTCTTTCTTCTGCTCTATCCTATCCACCATTTAATCAATTTACCAACCAAACCACAGTAGAATCTTTAGCAAAACAAAACAAAATGTTTAAAGAGACCACTGAGTAATTCTCTCATGCTTGCTTAGGTCTTCTGGGACAACTCCCAAATGGAAAGCTCCTGAGATGTTTCAAAAAATCACCAAATTTATCTTAGTAAAAAATCTACCTCACAGTGTCACACACTTTCTCTTTTTCTCTCTCCAGGGTAGTTTAATATTCCCTATCCACAATCTCCATCAGTTGGATGGGAAAACAAACAAACAAACAAACAAACTATGCAACATATAGTTAGTTGATTGCATAAATTTAAATAGCTTAAACCTAATTTAATTAACATTTTTCTTTTTTTAATGAATAAACGAGTATTCATGAAGGAACTTCTCCATACTAGGCTGGAACTTGTGTAGAATAAAAGAAGTATTTCAATATTTTCCTGCTTAGAGGGAGAAAAATCAATGAATAAACTCATACATAAGAGGTAAAATAGTTGATTTATTGAAGTAATGTAACGTCCTACACATAGCATATAGAACATATTCAAATTGTAAATCTCTATATTGCATACACATCCAGGTAATGAAGAATTCAATTTTCAGACAATATTTCAATACCTGAATGGATCCCCAATTCAATGTGGATACACCTGATGTGTCTCTTGCTCATACCCCCCCCAAGTTCTCCATGTTATGATCACCCACTATACTGAAACCTTATTCTAAAGCTCACATATTGAGTGCAAATAAAGGACATGAGTTGTTCATTCACTATCCCTTACTCTAGGTAAGTAAATCTCCTCCTTTCAGATCATAACTTTCATTTATTATCTCATTCACAACTTTTGAGGTCAATTCAATATTGTTTATATACTGAAAGTGATCTAATTCAATTAATACATTTTAAGTACCTACTATGTGCAAGTCACATTTTAAATTGTAATTCAATATCTTATGCCACAGTTTTAATTCTTTGAAAATTATGGTACTCATCACAAGAATGGTATAAAAATGAGCATGTGGATGATTGAAACTTTGTCTTATTCGTCCTGCACTATTCAGTTCTAAACCTAACTCAATATTGGCCCAACTCATTGGTGTCACATATCAATGGGACAGCAATCCAAGATATGTAGGGGATGGAGGGAATTTAATAAACATTTATTTAAAGCCTATTATGAGCCAAGCACTATGCTAAGTGTTTCACAGATATTATCTCATTTGATCCTCACAACAATCCTATGAAGTAGGTGCTCACATTATCCCTATTTTACAGTTGAAGAAACTGAGGCAAATAGAGGTTAAATAACTTGCCCAAGGTCACACAGCTTTTAAGCATCCTGAATCATATTTAAACTCAGGTTTTCTTGACTCCAGATCCAATGAGTGTGGTACTTAGCTGCATATGTGTATGGATGAACAAGATTTGATCCACTTGAGTATTAGACTTTTCAGTTTGACATTTAAAGGTATTCAGCATTGAACTCTTTTTTTTCCCCTTTTTTGACTTATTTAATATATTGTATCCCCCAACACATGTACTATATTCCAGGCAAGCTGTCCTGATATATATTTCCTGAATCTGTGATTTTGTTTCCTTCTTTGTTATCTTTTGACAGGCTGTCCTGCATGACTGTAATGTAATGTAATGTAATGGATGCAATTGGGCTTTGCACATGCTCAGATCCTCTACAATGGAAGCCTTTTGCTTCTGAAAGAACACATCCTGCATTTCCCTGTCAAGTGTAGCAAAAGTCTCTTTCCATTGACTAAGCCTTTAAAATTATTAGACTAAGACAGTTATGTTCTCTCTTTCCCTCTGTATCCAGAGAAGGTAAGGGTCATGGGTATCATGGACTGACTTAATAAGAGGAAAGGGTATCTTTTCTTCCATCCCTCTTTTATTCAGGGGCTCTAAGAAATAGGCTTGGGGTAGAGGGTTTTTTTTGTTGTTTTTTTGTTTTTTGTTAGCTTTATTTTATTCATCCTTTTCATTTATAGGCAGATATAATAGAATCCCATTTGGATTGGGGAGCTCTATCATAGAGGCAGAGTTCCAATGAGCAGATGTACTGTAAGTCAGCCCAAGTGGGAAGACCTGAGAAGTCAGGGAGTCCTTTGAATTTGTAGAGTGGTGGTTCTGTGCTATACAGGAACTAAATTAAGCTGTGAACCTAATCCATTTCATGTCTTCATAGTAAGAGGTGATGTGGGAGGTGTGAGTGGAATAGATTATACCCTTAGGTTTTTTTTGGGGGGCATGTTTGTATATTTATTCTTGCTATACCTCTAAAGTGAGTTTCCCTTTGTAAAAACTAATGTAATGGTAAAATAGGTAAGTGGAGCTGGGATTCCCAGGCATTCCTCTTAAAATTGTGTCAGCCCAATCATTGGGAGCTTGATCCAACTGAAGAGAGGGTATACATCTCCAAACCTCCTTACAGGTACTGGAGATCCCTAGGGGAGTAAGGAACTATAACACATCTAAGTTGGAGACAGTGTGAAACCAGGGTAATCACTGTTAAGCTAAAATGCACTACATTATGACCTCCCAACTTCTAACATAGCTTAATTCAGGTGCTACATCTTATGATAAACATTTCCTGATTCTCCTCATTTTTTTGTGTGTGCTTTCTCCTTTCCTCAAATAATCTTGCATTTACTTGGCTCTGTAAGTGATTTTCCTTCTAACAGAATCTAAGCTCCTTGAGTACAAGGACTTAAAAAATATTTTTGCATATGCCTCGGGGTAGCATACTACCTAGAGCACAGGAGCTGATTAAAAATTGTTTTTTTTTTATTTAATTTATGTCTATGTAATTTACTTTCCTAAAGGTATTATAAAAATAGGAGAAAGTTGAATAAAAGATTGTTGTTTTTATAAATCCTCTTAATTCTCTTTTTTGATATTAATAATGTCCTCAATTTCTATTCAATTATTTGAAACTTTCCTCTATAAATATTTATGTGCCATTTTCCTTTTCCCTTGATCTCCTTGAGATACAGACCTCGTAGTGGTAATACTTGGTCAAAAGTTATGCATAGTTTTGTAGCCCTTTGGGCACAGTTTCAAATTGTTCTGAATGGTTAGAGCAGTTCACAATTTTATCAACAATTCATTAAAGTATCTATTTTCTCACATTCCCCTCTTAGCATTTGTCATTTCTGACAGGTGTAAGTTGGTACATAAGAGTTGTTTTAATTTGTATTTCTCTAATGAATAGTTTTAGAGCATTTTTCATATGATTCCATATAGTTTTGATTTCTTATGAAAATTGTCTGTTCATGTCCTTTGACCATTCATCAATTGGAGGATAGCTCTTATTTTTATAAATTTGGCTCAATTCCCTTTCCCTAATTATCTCTTTTAATTAGGTTAATTTTACTTTCTCTTTGTCTGATATCATGATTATTACCACAACCCACACTGCCTTTTTTGCTTCAGGTAAAGCATAAGAGATTCTGCACCAGCGCCTTATATTATATCTGTGTATGCTTTTCTCTTTCAGTTGTATATCTTGTAAGCAACATATTATTTGATTCTGTTTTCTAATCCATTTTGCTATCTTCTTCTATTTTATAGGTGAGTTCATTCCATTCACATTCACAGTCATGATTACTAGCTATATATTTCACTCCATCCTATTTTATTCTGCTTGTCCTTCTCTCTCTCTCTCTCTCTCTCTCTCTCTGTCTCTCTCTCTCTCTGTTTTTCCTGTCCCTCCTCAATAGTCTATTTTGCTTCTGACTACTACCTCGCTTAAACATCTATCCTTTACATCACCCCCCATACTTTTATCCCCTTTCCCTTCTACTTTCTTGTTGGGTAAATTTCTATATCCAACAGAATACATACATACATACATACATACATACATACATACATACATACATACTTGTGTGTATAGGTTTTCCTTGTGTGCCTCTTTTTTTTGGTAAGATAATTTTCCCCATTCTTTCTTTCCCTTCTTCCTTCATTTAGTGCATCTCTCTTTCTTACTCTTTCATTTTTTAAATCAACCAACATAATTGACTTACTATCATGCTCTCTGTCTCTGTTGATTCTTTCTAACTGCACTAATAATGATAAAGTTATTAAGAGTTACATATATCAGGATTTCTAGGAGTCAACTCAAGATGATGGTATAGAGAAAGCACTAGTAGAACTCTCCCAACATTCTCCTCCAAATCACTTTAAAACAATGTCTCATATCAAATTCTGGAGTAGCAGAGTCAACAAAAGGTCAGAGTGAGACATTCTTCTAGCACAGGACAGCTTGGGAAATTGGAAAGGGAGATCTATAAAAGGGGTGTGGAGTTTGGTCCAGAGTCCAAATGGATGAAACATGAGTGATTGGACTAGGTGGTAGAAACAGAAGCAGGAGCAATTTCAGAAGCCCTTAAACTACAGATAGAAAGGGGACCTGGCAACTAGTCTAAAGAAATTACAGGGATGGCCTATGGTAGCATTGGATGTAGGACAAAATATTATTTGTCAACTCCATTGCCTTTGCTCATTTCTCAGTCATAGTTCAAGGGCAGAGAGGACAACATTGTTCAAGAGGGAACAGAATTCTTCAGGGGCAGTATCACTTTTGGTCACAAGGGATCAGGGACCCTGAGGAACTGGCTAGTTCTCCTTGACTTTTGACTTTGTTTTATTATTTATTAATGTCTTATAGAATCATTAGCTTCCATTTGCCCAATTTTAATTTAAAAAATTAACATCTTTAGTGAGCTTTTTTACCTTTTTTTTTTTTGCATTTGGCCAGTTCTGCTTTTTAAGGAATTCTTTTCTTCAGTCAGTTTTTGTGCCTCTTTCACCATTTAGCCAATTCTGTTTATTAAGGTATTTTCCTCAGCATTTTCTACCCCTTTTACCCAGCAATTATCTTTTCATACTTTTCATGCATCATTCTCATTTCCCCCCAATTTTTCCTCTACCACTCTTATCTCTTTCCTTATCTTTTCTAGGAATTCTTTTTGGGCTTGTGTCCCATTGCCATTTTTTTCTTTTAGTCTTTAGTTTTAGCTCTTTTCATGTTGTCTTCTGAGTTGGTGTTTTGGTGTTCCCTGCCACTGTAGTAGCTTTATATGGTCAAACTCTTTGTTGTTGTTTGCTTATTTTTCCAACCTATTTCTTGGCTTTGAACTTTATGTTAAAGTTGGGCTTTGCTTATCCAGGGGTGGGGAGACACTGTCCCAAGCTTCAAGCTGTTTTATGTTTGCAAGTTTCTGAGGGTCTGCAAGTTTTCAGTGCTTCCAAGGTGGTGTGATCTGGAGGGTAGAAGTGGTCACTGCTCTCCTAATTTTTACTCTGGTCTTTACCCAGGAAGGTCTTTTGCTCCTCTGCAACCACAAGTGCTAGAACCTCTCTCAGACCTGGGAGAGTGGCAAGGTCCCTGATCTCAAGGAGTTACAAGTACTAGTTCTCCTATATGCCTTAGAACTAATATTAGGGCCTCTGTTCCCTTGTGACCAACCAAAAATACTTCTGTCCACCCTGGAACTGTGACACAGAATTATAAATGGACAATTGAGTTGTTCAAGAGTGCCAGGCCTTTCATCCAGTGCCAGCAAAGGTCTTCCTGTAATCTTTTTTTTTTGGTAAGGCAATTGGGGTTAAGTGACATGCCCAAGGGCACACAGCTAGTACGTGTCATGTGTTTGGTCTGAGGCCAGATTTGAACTCAGGTCCTCCTGACTTCAGGGCCGGTGCTCTATCCACTGCACCACCTAGCTGCCCTTTCCTGTAATCTCTTTTTTCACCACTTGTCTGACCTCCTTATGATCTCTGGACTGAGATCTTCCGAAGTTGGTGCAGCAACTGTTAAGGCTGCCTAAAAGACCAAATCCTGATATTAATGCTGCATACACTCCAGGCTGGCCCCCAGCCTGGTGTCACAGATCTCCCTGTTGCCTTCCTAAGTTATCCTAGGCTGGAAAAAGTCTCACCTTCACATTTTGTTGGATCTACTGCTCCAGGATTTTATTTGAAGCACTATTTTAAGGTTGTTTGGAGGGAAATATTGGGTGAGTTTGGCTGGGTTACTGCTTTTCCTCTGCCATTTTGGCTCAGCCTTCACTTTTCCTACTCTCAATTTCATCCTTAAATGCTATCAGGTTGATATAACTTAATTGGGTCTCATGTCAGGCATTCTGCCATTTTCCCCCTTCTTCATTACTTCTCAATTTTTTAAATTAATTTCATCTATAATTTTTCATTATCCTCCTCTGGAAGATTTTTGCCAATGAGTTTATGTTCCTTATCTGATTTGCTTTATTTGCTATATCTCACCCTTCATTCATTCATTCATTTATTCAATCATTCAAAAATTTATTAAATATCTTTTAAATTTATTTTATTTTATTACTAAACATTATGCTAGGTACTAGGAATACATACATAGGAGAAAAAAATGTTCTGTCCTTGAGGAGCTTACTCTTTTTTGGGGGAAACCACACGTAAGTGTTAAATGTGTAAGGTTAATTATTTTCAGGAATTGGTGCCAGGTACATAGGGCTTAAATATGCAGTGGCATCAGGATGAATGTATTATGTCTTGTACAAGTGAGGAAAGGAGAGAGTCAATTTCTGAACTCAGTTGAACTGAAGAACTCTCTAGGCCATTGGCCCACAGATCCTAGTTATCTTGTAGGAGAATGAAGGAAAGAGGTTACAGTTCTTCCTGAAGTTATTTCTTCTCATCTCTAATCTCTTTAGATAGGAAACTGCCCAAAAGTAAAGGTAGATAAGACTGTTACCAGGGAGCCTAGAGGCATCACCAACAGCAGAAAGCAGATGTGGCAGCCTGACTTAGGATACAATGGAATGGACATACCGCTATGAATGCACTGCTGCTGCACAGGCTTTGCCTTCAACCCCTATGGTCCTGAGGGTCTATTTGGAGTATTGTCTAGTCTTATAGACTAGCCCAATTATTTAAGTTGTTACATTCTTACTTAAATTTTTAAAAGTATTCTCCCAAGTTCCTAAAGATGGAATTGTTGGATGTGTAGGTAATGTAGGCAAAATTGTCAAATTTTGAATCAGAATCAATACCAAACCCAAATCCCAAACCTCCCAAATTTAAGAACCAATAAAAGTTTATTGAGTTAGACATCAATAGAACCCCACCCACACTGGATTAGACTCCCAGCAGGAACAAAAAGGACAAAGCTTATATGTTTCAATTTAGGCAGAAGGTGAATTGAGTATGGGATACCTTGGTCCCCAATAAAAGACTGTTGCTGGAAGCTGGCAGGGTAGGAATAGGGTAGGTAGTATCCTCTGATTAAATAGGGCCTGTTGCTAGGGGCTTGTAATAGGAAAGGCTCTTTTTTAGGTTAGCTATCTCTTGTAACTCTGCCGTAATAGATAGGACCATTCTGGATTTTTTGGCAGTAAAGAAGGTTGCAGATAGGGTGAGGGTTGTAATACAAACAAGGTCAGGGACAAGATAAAGAACTGCAGATAAAATGGATTTGCTTTAGCTTTCTCTGCTACCCACAGTAGCAGACAGGATGACAGGAATTTTTGGAAACTCAACCAGGCTCCTCTCATTTTTCTGCATGGGTGGTGACAGCTCAGCTGAAATAGTCTAAAGCCCAGTCCAGAATGCAGTCACAGAGAAGGCAGTTTGGGTGAAGGGATAAATGTAAACATGCACTCCTAGGCCCCTGTTCCTGGATATAAACACTAATTTCCTAATCCATAAGGCCAGCTGCAGTCAATTTGGAATGGAGAGGAACAGGAGTTTGACTACAAAGCTGCAAAAGGGAGCATCCAGTCTGGAGAAGTGCTGGAATAACTGATTCCTGTCTATGTGAATTTGATTAGAATCTGCTGGGAGGTCCTTATGAAAGCTTCTGACTCATATTTGATTTGGAATATTTTCCAACATGACTAGAGTTCATCTTGATGACCTGGTTTCATAGTAAGCAGGAAAAAGGAAGTGGGGAAATCAGAGCATAGGACTACAATGCATGGAAGTTTGATAGGTGCATAGAAGGGACTCATTACCATGTAGTCTTCAAATCTTTGGTCTTTTTTTTTGTTTGTTTCCTAATCCTGAGCAATAGCTTCCAAAATGTTTTTCATTGTTTTTCTCTGTGCCCAACTTTGCATGGAAGTAACCAATTATTAAAATACATAGTGATCTGATATGTTGATTTTTACACAATTCTTCATAGACTTTGTCTACTTCCTCATCCTTTGCAATAGGTTATAGAACATAGCTACTCACACCTCCTCAATGAACAGTCACTAATTTGCAATCCTTGTTAAAAGATGGAAAACCATTTGGTCTTATAATTGGCCATGCTAATATACTCCAAATCCTTTGCATTTTTATGTAAGTGAATTCTCAAATTCTTCTCTCTGTGTGTATACACACACATAAACATACTCGGTGTATATAGGCACAACCAGGAAGCAGTAATTCTCAATTATCTTTTATGTCACCAGTACTTGGCACAAGTAATTGTTTAATAAATTATTTTTCCTTCATCTATAGAGAAGTAGAAGGAATCTTGGAAGCCCATATTCCAACCAACTGCTTTTATATATATAAATACTGAGGCCCAAAGATGTTAAAGAGAGTTGGCACATAAGCTACAATTTTTTGCCTTTATGTTTGCTTCTCCAAGAAAAATCTTGGGGTCACAATTCTAGTTAGCTACTACTTTCTTGTATTTCTAGAATTATTTATAATGAGATTATTAATATTGATATGATTTAGTTCTTTCGGTGGCACACACACATACACATACATCACTTTTATATAGTGTTTTAAGGTTTATAAATAATTTTACATGCATTATTTTCTTCAATCCTCACTGTAAGCCTGGGTTAGGTTCTATGGGATACCAACAGTTTATATTTCTATAAGATGCAAAAACTACAATTTCTCATGACTTCTGGCCCATTTCCTTCCATTCTGCCATTATCATTACAGAAGTGAAAGATGATAAACCATGACCTATGATCATATGTTGTTTGTTTGGCTTTGTTTTATGGCTTTCTATGGTGAAGGGATACATCACCTATTGGGCAGCCTATTGATGACTTAACCTCTCTGCATTTACTAGAGCTAAGGCTGGGGTGATTCTTGCAAAGTAGATACATTTTGTCCTTGAAGTCATTTGTTTGGACTGAGTAGATCTTGAGCTCATTAACTCCATACCAAGATGAACAATTACAGTAGAACTTTGATGGATGTTAAAGTATACTTCTAATAAAATGAAAATTATTTTAATAACTATTACTTTGATGGGTATAATAAAAACAAGATAAAGTTACGTTTAGATTTTAAAAGTCTTATTTTTTTAATTATGGGTTGGTATTTCTCAAAACAGGCCGCATGGCCTAATAGGTAGACACTGCCCTTAAAACCTGAAGCAGTGGGTTCAAGTACTATCTCTGATATATACTGGCTGTTTGACCCTAACAAGTCACTTAACCTCTCAGTTCTCGAGGCAAATCATAAGCTGAGAGAATATATATGGGTACAGAGAATTTCCATACCTGGCAGTTCTTTACCAATGACATCACAGGTTTAATCCTTACTATTTCTTGACTATAGGAACCTCTCACTATGCTTATTTTTTTCACATTGCACGCCCAAATACATTGCTATAATCATCCATGTTTCCATTCAAAAAACTGTTTACTCACACAAACAAATAATGGTATCACAACATCCATGTATTTACCAGTTACCAAAGTGGCAGTCTTTCTAAATTAGTTATTTGTGTATAACCAGATCATTAATTTGTTTGAACAAAGAATAAAAATGACACCAAAATAGAAAAAAAAAATTAGGAAATAAAAAAATGGTGTGAAATTAAACAAGTTACAAATTGACCTCTTTAAATGATAGCAATGATGACAACAATAGCAACAACAATAAAATGCCT
>NW_020945866.1:0-28276 GCF_900497805.2 Vombatus ursinus
ACACACACACACACACACACACACACACACACACACACACACACACATACACATTTACATCAGTCTGGAAGACTGTTGATTTCAAATGAGCAAGAAGCAAAATAACTTTCATGCCAAATCCAGTTCAGTCAAAATTAAGGTTTGTGAGAATGAAGCCCTAGTGTTCAAATATATTGCACAATACCAATCCAACTTGAAGAGATTTTCACCCAGATGGAAGTCTATTTATTCGTCATCTCATGAAAAGGCTCATAACTGTACCAGTTGTATCCCAATAACATAAATTTGGGGGGCAGATAGGTGGCAAAATGGACAGAGTGCTGGGCCCAGAGTCAGAAAGAACTGAGTTCAAATCAGGCCTCTGACATTTACTGGTTGTGTGACCATGGGCAAGCCACTTAACCTGAGGCCTGTTTTCTTCAATTTCTTCATCTATAAAATGAGCTGGAGAAGGAAATGGCAAACCACTCCAGAACCTTTGCCAAGAAAACCTCAAATGTGGGGTCATGAAGAGTTGGATATGACTGAAATGAATGAAGGAAAAAAGTGAAGTTTTAATATCTCTTTGATAACTAAGGAATTCAACAATTCTTGTAGCTGGGAAGTTTTTTCCTATATCTAACCCAAATCTCTCATGCTACATGCATTGCAGATCATTTCTCTCTCATTCTTGTCCTGAGTAAAGATTAGAATTCACTAATTTTCATTTTTCCATGTAGAAAGCTTTCATGTATTGTATGTGTATTACTTGTCAGCATTTTTGAGCCTAGAAAAGGCTAATTCCTTTAACTGTGTGCTTTATATAACTTTTCCCCCTGAACCCTTTAATTAACCCTGTAACCTTTTATGAAGCTTCTCCAAAGTTTCCACATCCGTTAAATCAGAGAGTCCACAATTAAGCATAATACTGTGATTGATACTGAGTGTAGCCCAGACTTTGCAGGGCAACAAGGTGAGACTTCTTAGAGAAATATGGTTTTAAAAAATTATAGGAAACAATGACTAAAGATCTAAATAATAACAAAAATTAATTGAGCAAATTTGGTTCATGTTATTTGGGGGAAAAGTCTATTATAGTTCATAAAGTGACTTGTATTTCTTGGACCTTCAGTCTCTAAGAACTCATACTCATGCCATTTTGCTGTGTAATGGGATACCCAGTACACTTCTCCAGCCCATAGGAAGGACAAGAATGAGTCCCATATGTACCTTGCTCTGTGTTCCTGATGTAGCACTTGATTAGGCTGTGGGCCACACAAGTTGCACTACCATGTCTCTCAAAGGATCCTGTTGTATTTCACTCTTCCGACTCCTGTTGGCAGGCTGACGACATGAGCGGTTGTTGTTCTCTCTGTTCCTTCAACCCCAATGCTTTAAGTATTTTGAGCTGGGAGCTACACTCTAGCTCTCTTAAGTGGTAGTAGCTGTTCAGATCTTCAGAGTATGGCTAGACCATCAATCACATCATTATTGTGGAGTTTTTCTGGAATTAGAAGCTGACTATGGCTCATCCTAGGTCTGGGTTTTGCCAGGTGAATGGATTTAATTATTTATCTAGCCTCTTAGGACTATTGCACTGCAGAGAATACGTAAAAAAAAAAAAAATCTATTCCTTGGGTCAATATTGGAAGTCCTGAGGGAATAAACACTTTAATTTTGGGTTAATATCTCTCCCAACCTCATTCTTTTTCTATTCCACTTTGAGTGGTACTGTGAAGTACCACTGCCTGGGCCCACAGAAACTGGGGTACTTCATCACTTCCTGTTGTATACCCAAGCATGTGGTTTGAACTAGTTTCAATCCTGAAGAGCCTGGTCTCTATTGGTAGTGGTAGTGGAGTTCTAACTCTACTCCTTGTACTCATATTCTTCAGCTCATTAAAAATCCCACCCTGGTGCCCAGGGAATCATGTGGTTGTCCAAAATTAGGAATGGCAACTTTGATCAAGCTCCATGACATGGCCTTAATAATCCAACTCAGTTTCTATTACACCTTTCAATGTGTCTTCTTACCCCATTTGAGTTTTCATGGATTTGTTTTCCAATTATTCCACAAAGATTAGTGGAAACAAGTAAAATACATTTATACCTACTATATCCAAGCTAAGTGTTGACTGGCAGCTTTCTCTACACTCTATCTTTCCCATCCATGGCCCTCTCTATTCTATATATGCAAGAATATACAAGGATTCTGGAGTCAAGTATGCCATTAGTTCATTATTGACTGGGGAACACTAAAGAATCTTCAATCATATGTGAAACTTAAGACATTTCCCAATTCACATAGTTTGGGATGCCAACAAATTTGTGCGCTTGAATTAAGCTGTGGGCATAAATTATTTTTGAAAAGACCAAAGCATTGCACATTTCATATTTGTTTTCCCCTGATAATCCACTGGAAATAGAATTAACTCATCTCTGTCCTATCTCTACAATCTTCAGAACCCCTTAATCCAAGCTGATAGTGGTGGCAAAAGACCTCCTACATAATTAGATTAAAGCATATGGATTTCTGGATCAAGATTAAGAAAAAAAAATTAAGGCCTTTATTGTGTTGAAATTCTCTCTGCCAATTTTCTGCTAAAAAGGAGGATTCAAAAGGTCAGGGCTTTTGCAGCACAGAGTTAGTGGTATATTCGTTACAGTAATTCAGCCTGAAAATTCCAGCAGAAACAAATACAATGGAATGCCATGAATTACATGCAACCACAGCTTTAATCAGCTCATGGGAAAAGAAAAACATGCATTTGGCTATTGACAGTTGATAAACTGGATCTTAAAGTCTGTGTAAAGACAATGACCACAGACAGCTAGCATTGCTGTTAGGATATCTAGGGAAACAGTTTCAACTTCTTTCTTTTGCAGGGTATGTTCTAATGAATACTTGAACACCTGAAAGGTACTCCCAGGATTTCACAAAGTCACAAAGCAGGGAGCCAGGACTGCTGGACAATGAGCAAAAGAATAAGCCAGAAGAAATAGTATTTGCTTAAACCTAAAATGGTATTGTACACTATAGTCTAAACTATGGCCATTATGACTCTTGTATAGGAGCAGCAGTAGCAGTAGTAGTAATAATAATAAGAAGAATGATAATAATTTTTATGACACTTTGCAGTTTGCAAAGAACTCTACATTTGTTCTCTTTTGATACAACTCTGCTGATCAGTCGATGTCATCATTATCCTCATTTTACAATAAAGAAACTGAGGGTGATAGGTAGATGTGATTATTATCTCATTTACTATAAAGAAACTGAGACTGAAAAAGATTAAGTGAGTTGCATAGGGTCAACAACTTGGTAAAGTAGGTGCTATTATTATTCATCATCCTTTTAATGATGAGGAATCTGAAGCAGTCTGAGGTTAAGTGGCTTGCCCAGAGTCAAACAATTAGAAGGCTTCAGCAGCAGAATTCTAATTCAGATCTTCTTGATTCCAGGTCCAGCATTGGACTTGACTGCAGCATTACATCACTTCACTGTCATTTATCTATACCATGGAAAGACAATTTTACATAAGTATATGTATATAAATATGTATTTTAAAATACAAAAAAAGCCTAATTTTAAGATTGGAATGTTCCGTAGACCCTTGACTGTCTACTGAAATAAGCAAACATATTAACCTTTTGGAGTTTTCCAGACATTAGAGGATCATAGATTCAGAACTAGAAAAGAAGCAGAAGCAGCAGGTAGGTGGCACAACGGCTAGAGTACTATACTTGAAGTCAGGAAGGCCTGAGTTCAAATCCTGCCTGAGTTACTTACTTAGTTGTGTGATCCTGGGCAAGTCACTTAAACTCTATCTGCCTCAGTTTCCTCATCTTTGAAAGGGGAATGAATAATAATAGCCCCTTCTTTACAGAATTGTTGCCAGGATCAAGTGCAATTGCATATGAAAAATGCTTTGCAAGTCTTAAAATGCTATATGTACATATGTATGTATGTGTGTATACATACATATATGCATTTTTTTTTGTACTAGCTACTAAAAAAAAAAAAGAGGAAAAAAAAGCCTGTAGAGATCCCTTACTTCAGGCCTTTTATTTTAAATATGAAGAAAGTGAGGCCCTCTAGGCAGTTAAGTGATTTGCCCAGAGTTACACAGACAGCAAGTGGCAGGTCTGACTTTGAAACCATACCCTCTGGACTTAGAGCCAGTGCTCTTTCCACTGTACCAAATTGCGTCCTAATAGTCAAAAGATCATAGAATTTCCACTGAGGCCCCAAGATTTATTTGTTTTTTCATAACTAACACCCAAATTATTTTTTTTTCTGTTTGCTTCTGTGAAGATACTAATGCCAATCATAGGATCATGGTTTTAAAATGGGAAGAGATCTTAGAGGTAATCTAATTTAACCCTTTCATTTTACAGATGAGGAAACTGAGGCCCAGAGAGGATGAATGGCGCACCCAGGGTTCACATAGTCAGTAAGTGGTGGAACTGAAATCAACTGCGGGCATTCTGATTCCAAATCCATCACTTTTTCCATTGTATTATTCTTTTTCCCTTGTGCAGCTGCAAGCAATAAGAAATACAAGACATTTTACAGCTATAGATTATTATGTGAATTCTTAATCCTATTTAGTAATTATAATTATAAAATTAATATGTAATACACATTTTATCATTTTATACCATTGTTGTTTAGGTGCTCACTGACACTTAATTTCCATTGGTTCAAATGACATACTTCTTCCAGAGGACTCTAGATTTTGGCATAAGCCTTTTTAAAAATATGTTTCTTCCTGTGTAAATTTCTTTGCAAAAGAATTAATAATTGACTCCATATCTCTGGGTCTCAAAGAAGTTCCTGCAGTGGAATCCAATAAGCTAATGCTTATTTAGGCAGTTAATAAAACATGCCTAGTTGTTACCCAATAGCCCATTAGAGCACCTTCAAGGCCATTAATGTTGATCTTGTACCTACAGCAGACTGTACTATAAATGCGTGTTATTTCCTTAATAGGCCATAATGATTTCTTTGAATTGTTACAGTCTGTCACTTAAATCTCTACCCAGGGTCTGTTTAAAAAGTAGACATTGAGCCCAGTAGAAGGTAATGGCTTCTATGGTCTATTGTGATCTTGGCATTCCTCCTGTACTCCTAATATGGAGCTAAACTCCTTCCTGACTTCTGGCTCTGAAATGATCGTGTCAAGTAGTGGCCATAAGTCATTATCACCTGACCAGTGAAGGAAGTGTTTCATTAAGTTCCAAATCGGTTGGTGATTTGAGGATCCTAACCATCCATTAAATGAGGGTTGGACCTGCCCTTCTAGAACTAGAAGAGAAATCTTAGGAGACCAGACACCTCTCCACTAAGAGCCTCATTTTCTAGAACCCTAATCCTTTCCCAAAGTGGCTACCACTGTCAAAGACTGAGGCTGCAGATTCTGCCTGTGGGGGCTATCTTTCTTTTTACTATATGGCTGTAAGGCAGAGAAAAAAGAAGAGGACATGGGAAAGTGGGCTGGTTCTTATTTCAGAAATAATATATGCAAAGTTCATTGTAAACTTTAAAGTACTAAATAAATGTTAGCTATTATTGTTTAGAGCATTATTCTCAGTGGTTTTTTTTTTTAAGATGGGAAATGGAAGTGAGACTGGGAAAGGGGTTCACTGTCTAGGGAGCAAGAACATAAGAAAGAAGGTACAAGCTAGGGGGAGAGTTGGGTGACAATATGGTTATTGTCATTATATATAATATTGTATATATTTTATATATACACACACATATATACATATATAATATAACATATATAAGTGACAATAGTGACAATAATATATATTATATAAGTGACAAATGTGAATTGTAGGAACTGCCCTATGGACACTGGACAAAATGGACAAATAGTCTTTATCATGACATGGTGAATGAAAGCTTGCTGAGGCCCATACCCAGTCTGCTTGGATATCATCAGAAAGACCTGTTCCACTTCACACTCATCATATTGGCACAGATTACAAAAAGCGAAAATGACAAATGTTGGATGGGCTGTAGGAACACAGGTATATTTATATATTGTTGGTGAAATTGTGAAGGTGTATAGTCATTCTGCAAAGTAATTGGAATTATACACAAAAACTTACTAAGTAGCAATATAATAGAACTTACACAGCTCTGCAATTTAGAACTATGCCCTCAAAGTTACAAAATCATGCATATACTTTGACCCAACTATGCCACTACTAAGACTATACCCATAACATATCAAAGAAAGAGGAAAAGGTCCTACGTACAAAAGTAAGTATAGTAGCTCTTCTGCAGAGGCAAAAACATGGAAACTAAGGGGATGCCTATCAGTCAAGGAACGGCTAAGCTGGAGTTTGTACAAATGTGATGGAATGCTATTGTTTGGTAGGAAACTGGTTTCAGAGAAATAGAAATACATATGGAATGATGCAGAGTGAGATGAGCAGCATTAGAAGAAAAATTTTATAACATCAATATTACAAAAACAATTTGAAAATTTTTATAAATTGACGAAGATTGAAATGAGCAGAACAAAGAAAACAATTTATACAATAGCAACATTATGAAAGACAACAACTTTGAAAGCTATTAGAACTCTAATCAATGCAATGACCACTCATGATTCTAGAAGACTAATAATGAAACATGCTGTCTACCTCCTGGCAAAGAAGTGATAGATTCAAAGTGCAAATCTTTTGAGCATGAATAATGAGGGAATTTGCCTTGTTTACCATGGATATTTGTTGAAGGGAATCTTTCATTTTTTTCCCTAGTGGAAAGGGTTGAGAAGGAAAGAAAATAGATTTCTGTTTATTAGAAACTAAAACTTCAATTAAAAAGCAACATTAAACATCAAGAGACCCAGGTTAAACACAAAAGACAACACAATGACACTATCTTGTTAAGCTTAAAAGGTAATCTCCCTTTTAAGAAACAGTTGCATGTACCGTCGTCAGAGTTACTTTTTAGTGTTATCTAATTAATTGTTTTGAGGGTGTGTGCTTTGTAAATTTACATTTTTCTGCTGTGTTAAAATTTATCAATAAAAACAAAATTGACTTCAAAATGAGCCAAAAAGACATAGTCTAAAAGACATAGTCTAAAAGAGCTGTTTGCAGTGGGATATATTTATAAAAGAGCAAGGCTGAGGAAGGTATTTTTGGCCTCTTTCAGTCAGAGACAATAGAACCAGTCAATCAAACAACATTTATTAAGTACCTACTATGTGCCAGGCATGGTGCTAAGTGCTGGACAATGACATATCCTAAAAACCTATTTTATGCTCAATGTTACTTGGTGCCAGGTAAAAGTCATTTGATTTTGATGAGGCTAAATCACTAACTTATTATTTTTTTTCCCCATCCTAGAAGCCCAACACTTGATTCTTGATCTTCAAAGCCAGGTGTGGTATCAGGAAACTATGAATCAGTTGGTCACTAAACATTTATTAAGCACTGACTGTGTGCCAAGCTTTGCACTAAACTCTGGGTATATGAAAAGAATCAAAAAACAGTCCCTGCCCTCAAGGAGTTTAAAATCTCATGGGAAAGAAAACAAGCAAACAAATATGAATGTGTCTATGCGTAACAAATCAAAAACGGTCCAACAACCATTTAAAAAATAGTTTCATATGATGATATTTGTGACTGGTTTTCTGGCACAATTCTAGTATTTAAGAATTTTTTTTTCAGTCAATACAGCATTTATTAAAGGGCTACTATGTACCAGGCACTTAGTTATTTGCAAAAAGAAAAAGATATATATTTGCAATTATACTTTAATAGCCTAGTTTTTACTTTTAAACAAGCCTTTTCCTCCTGAAAGAGTGTGATGTTTTTAATCCTTCAGAAGGGTTGGATGGCAAGCCCTACTGAGGCTTTTCCACTCCTCTGAGGCATGATCAGCTACTACAGGGAATATCAGATTCAGATTAGGACCATGTTTCTAGAACTGAAAGATCTCCAAGATCATCTAGTCCAACTGCCCTCATTTTGCAGATGAGGCAACTAATTGACTCACCCACCATCATACCCAAGGTAGTAGACATTAGAGACAGAACTGGAATACAGACCCTTTGGCTTCAGGAGCAATGTTGGATTTTGTGTTTATTTGTTTTTATTTTTACTGTGTCACAGCCTAGACAGCACTACTGGTAAACAAGGCAAATTCCTTCATTATTCATGCTCAAAAAGATTTGCACTTTGAATCCATCACTTCTTTGCCAGGAGGTAGACAGCATGTTTCATTATTAGTCTTCTAGAATCATGAGTGGTCATTGCATTGATTAGAGTTCTAATAGCTTTCAAAGTTGTTGTCTTTCACAATGTTGCTATTGTATAAATTGTTTTCTTTGTTCTGCTCATTTCAATCTTTGTCAATTTATAAAAATTTTCAAATTGTTTTTGTAATATTGATGTTATAAAATTTTTCTTCTAATGCTGCTCATCTTACTCTGCATCATTCCATATGTTTTTCTATTTCTCTGAAACTAATTTCTTACCAAGCAATTTTTCAAGCATGGATAACTGAGAGAGGCAAGGATGTACATAATAATTTAAATTTAAGTATGTACCACTCATACTAATGAGTGCAGCTAGGATAGAGCATTTGGCCTGGAGTCAGGATGACTCATCTTCCCGAGTTCAAATCTGGCCTCAGACACTTCCTAGCTGTGTGACCCTGAGCAAGTCACTTAACCCTGTTTGCCTTAGTTTCCTCATCTGTAAAATGAGCTGGAGAAGGAAATGATAAACCCCTCCAGCATCTTTGTCACAAAAACCCCAAATGGGGTCACAAAGAGTAGGACATGACAGAAAATATTGAACAACAACAACATTCATATTGTATATGGTGCTTTCAGGTTTTTCCCCCAATAAGCCGGCAAACTAAGTGATGCATATGTTATGGAAACCATTTTACAGATGAGGAAAGAGAATCAAAGATGTTAAGTCATTTGCTCATGATCTCCCAGGCAGTGAGTGTCTGAGTAGGGATTTAAACCCAGATTTACTGATTCCAAATTCTGGGCTTTTTATAGTGTATTGCTACATGCTCATGAATATATTTAATAAATCTTACTTCAAATATTAATTATAATAATTATAAAATTTTTCATTCTCGTAAGTGTGAATAAAGGGGTTTATTTCTTTTTTCTTTATAAATTATGAAAAATTGCAGTTAGGGCAAGGGCTAATTAAAACATAGTTCCTAAATACAAAATTAAGGGCCTGTCACTAATAACTTACAAGTCAGCATGGTATCATGGAGGAAAAAAAAAAACAATAAATCTGGAGTCAGAAGACCTGAATTTGAGTCATAGCCCTAGAGCCAGGTAGTACAATGGATAGAGTATTGGGCCTATAGTCAGAAAGGCCTGAGTTCAAATCCAGCCTCGGAGATTTACTAGCTGTGACCCTGGACAAGTCACTTAACCTCTATCTGCCTCAATTTCCTTAACTAAAAAAAAAGGGGGGGGGTATAATAGCAGCATCTACCTCCCAGGATTGTTGTGAGGATTAAGTGAGATAATATTTGTAAAGCACTTAGCATAGAGTCTAGCACATAGTAGGTGCTTATAAATATAAATACACAAATGAATGAAATGAACAAAAGGTTGTTTGAGGAGAGAGTGTATTACCTGTAGGGATTTTCAGGGACCAAGAAAGCTTTCTTTTGAAGGTGAAGTCTGAGCTATACCTGGAAAGAAATTAGGATTCCTACAGGTGGAGGTAAGGAGGGAGTGTCTTCCAGGTATGGGGACAACCAGTGCAAAGGCACGGAGATGGGAGATGGAGTGAAGTGAGGAACAGTAAGTTTCCTTCATCACATAATAAAATTATCAATCTGTGTCTTTTCTGGGTAAATGGTGGGTCATGATGTGAGTCTTTTTCCCTCTTCTTGTACTAAGGGGCTCTGAACTTTCTGTAAAAGGGGATGTATGTATCATTTTACCACATCACTTCTTAGAGTTGTAAACCCTTAGTCATTTTGAATATAGGTAAACCAATAATAAAACAAGAATATGAATAAGACAATGTTAAGCAAGAGTCTTTACAACTATGGATTCTACTGGATATGGATATTATGATGCCAGTGGCACAGTGGATCACTAATTAGCTTACTAACTTCCTGTCATCTCCGGACCACCAGTTTGTTAAGTGAATATACTAATCATATTAAAAGACATAGTGAGTGGCAATGTGGCATACTGAGTTCTTTCCTCAAGAGAAAAAAATCCGGGTTCAAGTCCTAGCTCTCACCCATATTGGCTGTAGGACCCTGGGCAAGTCATTTATCCTCTCTCAAAGCTCTAGGCAACCGTCTCAGACTATAAATTGTAGATATGTTGACCTACATCAGTAGAGGTATTCTCCTCACTTTGGAATTAGTTCCTAATACTAATGGTATCATTGAAGTCCATGCTCTAGTCTATTAAAAGTGATCTTGTTTCTTTAAAAACATAAAGCATAATATAAATATCATCTCAACAACTGGCAGGAAGAAATTTTATATCATAAGTACACTTTAGATAGATTTTAGTAAAATTTTTAAAAAAGCATATTATCTAAAGCAGTAGAAGTGACAATATGATATGGTTCAATGTGCACTTGACTACAAGTGAGAAGATGTGGATTCTAGGACCACCTCTGCCACAAACCAGTTGTGTGAACTTGGACAAGTCATTTAATGGCTGTGGACCTCATCAGTAAAACATGAGAGGTTTGGACTAAATGATTTCAGAGTTCCGTGAATTGATTCTGTGATTTATTATGCTATTCTTCTCCTCTTGAGAAGTAATAACATTAAGTATTTATATGTTGTATTTTAATTAATTCTTCACCATGTCCCTGGAAACTAGCTGAAGAAAATGCAGCTCAGAATGGTTCAAGAAACAAAATGAGTTAAATCCAAACCTAGAAATTAAATACTAAGTCTTTGATTCCATCCTGCCAAGCGGACTCTTTGATATAGCTTTGCAAATTTACGAGAAACACTTAAAGATATGAGTAAATTCTGAAAGAAATAACGAGGTAGACTTGAACTATTGGTGCTAATACTGTTGTTCTCCTGGCTTCTTTTTTTCATTGCCATCATAGACATCAACGGTTAACTACTAAGGGGCTTGGGAAAGGCTGTGGAGAGTTTAGAGAGTGAATGTAACCTCCCTGAGGGCAGAGATTAGTCATTTGGGGCTTTGTATCCCCAGTGCCTGATACAAAGTACTTAATGATTGCTTAATTGAATGGAATTTAATTACACTGAATTGGATTGTGATATCTTTAGTCAAATTAAGAAGGTTTATTCGTGAAACTAACATAATTTTGAAAACGTCATATCATGTCCGGTCCTTAAAAAATGCTGGGCATTAGGGCAGGGTGAGGAAGACTCATTTCTGATCTCAGAAGCATTGTACTAAAAGAGAGAGCATTTTCCCTCTCAAAACTAACATCACAAAAAATTTTGCCCAATGGTAACCAACTCCTTTATTATTCTCTAAGAGAGGCAGTGAGCAGCTTTGTGTCTAAGTGGATAGAGCACTAGGCTTGGAGTCAGCAAGACTCATCTTCATGAGTCAAACTCTGTCTTAAGCATTTATTAGCTGTGTGACCCTGGACAAGTCACTTAACACTGTCTCAATTTCCTCATCTGTAAAATGAGCTGGAGAGCAAAATGGCAAACCACTCCAATATCTTTGCCAAGAAAACCCCAAATGGGGTCATGAAGAGTCAGATACAACTGAACAACAACAAGAAGAGAGGTTGTGTGGCACAAAGGGTAACATCATGGACCTGAAGTCAGGGAGGTTTGAATTCAAATCTTGCCTCTGATAGTTATTAGACATATAACCACAGACAAGTAATTTAACCTCTTGATCCTCAGGTTCCTTAATTATAAAATGGGGGATAATAAGACCTACAGCATTTACCTCCCACAGTTATTATGAGACTCAAATGAAACCATAGATTTAGAATGAGAAGCACTACTAGAGGTCCTCTATTCCAACTACTTCATTTTATGGATGAAGAAACTGAGACACGGATAGATTAAGTGATTTTCCTGAGAATATACAGACAGTAAAATACAAAGGCAGAATTTGAATTCGGATTCCATTCCTTCAAGTGTTCAAACTTTAAAGAACTATTAAAATGTTAATTATTGTCTCTACCATCTATAGTTCTGTGGCACCTCTGCTCTCCCCGGTGGTTATTTTCTAAGAAAAACAGATATATCAAGTTGGATTGTTGATGAAGCAAACTGGGCAAATATCTTCTGTAATACTTAACAAATTTAGGGAAGATTTCCCAATGAGACAGTGAAGGTGGAGAACAATAGAAATCTCTCTTAGTGTGGGAGCAATTCCTTAGGATTTTCCCCAATAGTAAATCATATAAACTTTGTTTATCATCATAGGATAATCATTTTAATCCAATTCTAGAGGTTGAAGGCCACCCACTACCTTGGTTAGAGTTGCTTATTTAAAATAATTCTAGTTTTTATTCCTCCTGCAGAGCAACTGCCCTGGGAGGGGTGTCCTAAACAGCCTTGTCAAGATGTCAGAAGAATAGATTATCAAAATATCAGTAAAGAATGACATAGAACAAAGCCATGGGCAAGGAAATCGCCAATGATTTTTTTCCTCAATTAATAAAGCTATTTAAAATTTTTTAAATAAATAATTGCAAGATAGGGAGTTAACGAAAGTTTTATGGTGTAAAATAGGACTGTACCATGCTATGCTATTGTGATCCAAACAGTTTGCAAAGCCACCTTATCAAAGTATTAAAAGGTTAAAATATCACAATGGTCAATTCTTGATAGATCAAATTTGGCCATAAGCAGTGATGGCATGAGAATTACCCATTCTGGGAGTCCTGTCAGTGATACTGTTAAATCATATGTAAAATCATCAGTTATTTGCATGCTGCTAGGATCCATGGGGGTATTAATAACTTACATTTACATAGCACTTTCCAGGTGCAAAGCACTAAACCACAATTTGGTGCAATTGAATCCCTTCCCTCTCTCTGCCTATTCTCAACCATTATCATCTCCGTAGACCCAAACTGGCAAGCCTTAAAATATTTCTGAGAGGTCGCTGGCTCCTATCCCAAATTGTTAAGTGAAGGCAGGAAGGAAAGTGATTAACTCAAGGTCAAACAAGTCACTAGTGGAATCAGAAATGGACGCAAGATTTCTGCCTATTCATTGTCTGTTCCTTTCTTTAGATGGTTCTTATAAATCTCTAGGTTTCTTTTTTGTTTGTTTTAAAATAAATTAGAAAACACTTATCTCTATTTGAACAAATGTGTAAGCATATAGAAAGGAGTCATGTGTTGCCTTTCTTATCTCTAATTTACTATTGTTTGTATTACTCAAATACATTCAAAGAGTATGTTTCTCTCACTAAGGATTAATCAATGCAATGAACTCATATAATAATAGCTAATATTTATATAGCTTTTTAGGTATGCAGACTCATTTGAGGTTCACAACAGCCCTGTGAGGTTGCTAGTGTTACCACACTTGTTTTACAGATAATGGAACTGAAACATTAGGAGTCATAGAGTTGAAACTCAAAACCACGTCTCCAGGAATCTAATTCTAGTGCTTTTGTCACTAAACCACAGTTGATTTTTAAAAAGTATTATATAAAAAATATTCACCGTAAGTTATGTTGTTTTTATTATTATGCATTATGATGCATTCTTCAGCAGGCATGCTCTGTGTCTACTGTTACAGAAGCACAATTTTTAAACTTTTTTTTTATAACTAGGTTATCATGGTTAGACTGTAACCTTGGGCAATTCTCATAATCGCTCTTGGACTCAGTTTCCTCATCTGTCAGAATGAGTGAGCTGGACTGGTTGATCTCTGAAATCTCTTCCAAATCTGCCATTCTCTGATTCCAAGCTCCAGTCAGCTGAATTAAGCTCTAGTAAAACCCAGTGAGGGCATAACCTTCCACTTTCAACATTCACTCACAGAAATTGGAAGCTTGAGCCAGGGCTGCTTTCTAAAGCAGCTTGACAACAATTAAGCTAGCTGTGGTAGGAAATTAGTTCCTGCATGTTTTACTGGCAGCTACAATTTTGGTTAAGAGGATGGAGAGTGGAATCTCTGTGATTCCAAAATGGAAGTATTACAGGCCAATTCCAGTCCAGTTTCATCTCACGGCTATTTGCAGAATCACTGATACCCCACATCTGTATATAGCTTCCTATGTAATATGTTAATAGCACAATAATAGCCTGATGAACTGGGGAAGAGGGTGGGGGGAGGGCTTTGGGGGGGGAGGAGAGATGGGAGCTGTTTGATGCTAGGAGAGGAATGATGTGCCCTTTCTATGATAAACTGATCCCATTCCATTAAATCACAAAGCTGTCTCCACTCTTTTCATCCCATATGAACGGCTGAAGAAAAATCATGGAATTGCTAACACTCACTGCAGCTGTCAGGAAATGATACTAATTAGTTTAATTTGCAATAACACAAACACTTAACTCTCCAAATAATCTAAGTTAGTAAGTCAGTTTTTATATTATGACAATGACATGTTTAAGAGACTCAGAGCACTGCTTTTTTGACCTTTGACACACATTTCTGATAAAAGAGCACATCAAGGATGTTTTCGTTTTCCCCCTCTATTATTCTTTCATCTGTTTCTTTGGGAAATTATTTGATAAATGAGACGTTTGGTAGCTTTACATAACAGAGGAGAAGCTGCAATTGAGGCTTTAAAACATACATCGGGAGAATCATTATATTTGTAAAAGAATACTGTGATGACACCTTCCTTAGATCACTAGAGCCCCTCAAATCTATGAGTTCAAATTGAATTTCGCCATTTCACCCCGTTGATATTTGTCAGCTTGGGACAGGGAAACTTGGCTGTTGAATTATACCTTCTCTTTTCGGTTCATCACCTCTTCTGATTCATACACATACTAGCACATGGCTGCTACGGCCAGTCCTCCACTGGATAGGGGAATGTTTAATGTCTCAATCTTCCCTTCTTTCCAACCCCTTTCCCTAAAAGGGTTTTCATTGAACTAGAAAAAAAATATTAAAGGGAAAAAAAATTATTCCCCCTAAATGAGCTTCCCTAGGCAGTTGATTTTTTTCCCTCCAGGGACTTGGAAGGTCACTGGTGAACAAGCTTTCTGTGTTTTTCAGTAGTGATTTTAATTTAGTGTCATATTAGGTTTCATTCAAAGTGATGTCCAGGCTTTGTGGCAACCACAAAGTACCTGAACAAAGCCAATATACAATGGAGTTTATGTCTGGTTAATAGTTTAGGTTGGAGGTTCTTAGACTTTTCCAGGTTGTGGATATTTTGGCGTCTGGGAAAGCCTTTCAACCCCTCTCAGAATAATGTTTATGCATAAAATAAAATACATAGGATCACAGAAAAACCTAATTAAATTGAAATTGTTATGCAAATATGTTTTGAAGTTCATAAACTCCAGGTTAAGTTCATAGACCCAAGTCCATAGACTCCTGGCTTTAGATTAAGGGTAAAATGAACTGGAAGCTAGGATTTCTGCTCCCGTGCCCCAATTCTATGATTGACTTCTCATCTGAGATGAAACCAGTTATTTTCTTCTCTGTACCTGTGTTTACCTACCACAGTATTTCTTCCTATTGCATCCTCAGTTCTGCTGGAACATTAATGCCCCATTCAGGATAAGCTGATCACCTGATGCTGTTCGACTGGATTTTTGATACTCAGCGAGCACCTTCTCAACCCCTTCAGTCACCTGTCCTCTCTGATTGGAGGGCTGAAGCACTCCCAAAGCCTTCCTTTATAGATGGCTGGGATCTGAACCTTCCAATTCCACCTCCCATCTGCAGCTCTGCTTGGTTTTGACTCAATGGAAGTACTCCAACCCCCCCCCCCCCACTTCTTTCCTCTCTCACTTTCTAGCTTTTTTTGTGAGTGTTGTTTTTCCTTGACTTTTGCCTTGCCACTGGACTTCAATAACTCTGGAGGAGAGAGTGAAGCTGAAGACTTTGCCAAGATCTGCCTCACTTAAATCCAATTCATTTGCTAGTCAAGACCCTGCCATGTTGATGGGGTATTGGTCCAAGCCTAGACCTTTGCCCCATACCCCAAAAGGAATTTGGGTCCCATTTGTCTAAGGGATTCTCCTTGAATTCTCCGCTTGATCAAGGAGGTCTCTGGCGGTCCCCTGAGGCCATAATCCCATCAACTGTCCTTTCGTGGCTACCCCAGTCTCCCAATTTTCTGCTACCCTTGACCTAGCCTGGCCCTCCATTGTCTTACCTCTGTATGGCCCCAGGCCACTTCCCACCCTTAATCCTATCTAGGCTCCATTCTCCCTTGGCCTGTGGTCCAGGTCCCAGGAGTTCTATTACCTCATAGACTACTTGGCCACTCCTAGATCCCTCCACATAGTCTTTCTACATATAAGGGCCATCTTGTCTCCATTGAGATGCTCAGATTTTTACAATCTAGCCAATAGCTCACAGGTGCTCAGATAGTCTAGCCAATATGGTGGATCTTTAATAAATCTTGTCTCTGGCTGAAAGAAGGCTTGAATTGAATTCTTTCAGACAGGACCCATGTGTCATGTTTTGGGGTTCCAGCACCCCTAACCTTCTAGACCTCATCAATGTCATTGGTCTTTTTTGAGAACAAAGGATGAACAACAACAACATTGTTCCCCCCTCCACTGCAAACTCCTTGAGGGCAGGAACTGTCTTTCTCTTATTTGTACCCCCAGTACTTAGCACAGTGCTTGGCACATAGAAGGCACTTAATAAATGTTTATTGAATTGAATAGAAGCTTAAGTAGGGCTCATAAAGTACATTGACATTGTGGGATCATAGGATTGAAATATAGAACTGGAAGAAACTTTAGAAACTACTAGGCTTTTTATTGTAAACTAAATAGGAGCAAAATTTGAGTCCTGATTGGGAAATTTTGATTTGTCTAAGCTTAGTTTGGGGAAGCTAGGTGGCACAGTGGATAGAGTGACAACCTGGAATCAGGAAGACTCTTTTTCCTGAGTTCCAATCTGGCCTCAGACACTAGCTGTGTTACCTTGGGCAAGTCAGTTACCCCTGTTTGCCTCAGTTTCCTCACCTGTAAAATGAGCTGGAGAAGGAAATGGAAAACCACTCCAGTATCTTTTCTGAGAAAACCCCAAATGGAGTCATAAATAGCTGTAAATGATTGAAAACCGACTAAACAAGAACAACAAGCCTAGTTTGAGGTAGAATTGTCTAAAAGTAAATTTTAACCTTTCCTTTCTTTTCAGAGGTGGGGAACTAGGGTGGAAGATTATTGCATGCATAGCCAGACTAGGTTAATTCCTGGAATTCTCTTCCTAGGCCTCCAGGCTTTCCTGGCTTCCTTCAAATCACAGCTAAAATTGTACCTCAAGAGGTACCTCTTTTCTGATCCCTCTTAATTCTAGTGCCTTCCCTCTTGATTATTTCCAATTTGTCATATATAGAGCTTGTTTGTACATAGTTGTTTGCAGGTTGGCTCTCGTCCACTAGACAGTGAGCTCCTTGAGAGCAGAGACTGCCTTTTGCCTTTCTTTGTGTCCCCAGTATTTAACACAATGCCTGGCACACAGTAGGTGCTTAATAAATATTTATTGACTGCCTTGTTTAGTGATGCCTAACTGCTTTTTTTTCTCTTTTAAAAAAATCTTTGTTACAATGGATAGGGAAAAGATATATTTAGAAGTTTAGGAGATATAAGAAAAAGGATCAACTTTTTTTAAAGTAAAGTTTAGATTTGTCTTTTACTCTCTTGTTCCCCTTTATTATTGTGCTGAGAGGTATAAAATGGCATCTTCTTTCAAAAGATCATGCATGCAAGTTACATTTAGAGTTAAGCAACAAAGGTCAGCAAGAAAGTGACATGCTGCTTTTGGTTTTCTTGAACTAATTATTGGGGAAACCATGGGACAAATTTCATTTTCAAAAAATACCAAAACATGAAGGCTTCTTTTTCAAAAGTGGGTAATGTTGATGTCAGATCTAACTCTCATTCCAAGTATGGCTCCAATGCCCTTAAAATGGGGGAACTAGACAGAATGCTGAGACAAGAGTATTAAAATAAATACTAAATAATTTTAGCATTTGCCAGATTTGGAAATTCTACCTCACTGGGGCCAGTATTACTAAAGCCACTACAGTTAATATTCTGTCAATGTTTCCATAATAAATAAGCCTCTATGCTGAAAGCTTTATAATTTGGCCATAAAAATTTGCTTTCTGCCACAATTCAACAGGATATACAAGATCCAATTGTTCCAGAAAGATATTTGTTTTTGAAAGAATTTGGGAGGAATAAATAAAAGAAGATTAACATATTTAGAAATGAGAATCAGTTTTCTACCATACTTTTTTTTTTTTTTTTTAGCGGTCTAAGCTGGGATATAGCTGGAAATTTTAGGAAGGGCTCCCTCAACCATTATTAAATGCAAATTAAACAGATCTTTAAATTACTACAATTCAGGGGCTATATAGATTGTCTTTACCCTCTAGACATAGGGATGTCAGAGGTTGGCTTCCTGGCTCTAATTCAAGTTTACTCTCCACTGCCTATAACTGTTCCATGTAGACCAGTGCTTCCATGGAAGTAATTAACATTAATAAACTAATTAAAAATGGATTAAAGTTAGCTACAGTAGAGATAACATGATATACTAGGAAGAACATTAGACTAATAACAATACCTAGCATTTATATAGTGCTTGAAGGTTTGCAAAATGTTTTATAAATATTATTTCATTTTATCCTCACAACAACCCTGGTAAGTCAGTGCTATTATTATCCCCATTTTTATAGATTAGGAAACTGAGGCAGAAAGTAAATGATTTGCCCAGAATCATACAGCTAGTAACTGTCTGAGACCAGATTTGAGTTTAGAACTTCTCAACTACAAATCCAGTACTCTATCCACTGTACCACATAAGTGCCTGGACTAGAAATCAAGACACCTCAGTCTTCTAGTTCTGATTTAATCACTGATTAGATAGCTGATCTCTCCTCCATGGGATTCATTTTTCTTATCTGTAAAAGGATGGGGTTGGTCTAGGTAGTCTCCAACACCTTTCCAATTTTATGATTCTATGTTACCAGATACAACTTAAATGCCTTTTGAAGTCTCAGAGGTAGTTGATGTGAAAATATTCCTTGTTGAGGCACAGATTCTTCAATGGGCTTAAAGCCAGGGTTAGTATCCTGTGACTCCCTCCAGTCCCTAGACCCCCATGCTCTACAGGGACTACTTTGAATGGTAGTCACAAGGATGGTTTCAAGTGTTTAAGAATGCTCAGGCATTGTTCTTGTATTATTTTTCAGATGCTTCTCTTCTAGCATTAGTAGGAGTGACAAGGAATTTGTATTTGCAGGGCTTTTCAGTCGCCAAAAGGGAAAGAGAGATAGAAATAGATAGAACATACTGTCACCATCACATTACTTTTGATCCAACACTCTCAGGTTATATGCTGAACAACCAATAATCAGTCAATTGATATATGTTTATATTATTGCAGTTAAGTACCTCAACCCTGTTTGGAACCAGGGTATCTAGAGTGAGAAGAAACCTTAGAAAAGTCTAGTCCCACCCCTTTTATAGAAGAGGATACTGACATGCAGAGACGTTAACAACTTGCCCCAAATCATAACTGTATTAAGTAGCTGAGCTGGGGAATCTACTGCTGCCCCCACTATTTCCTTTTATTTAGAGGTGTGATGACTGGTTTTGAAGACTCTAGTTTTATTTGGCTATGTACCCACTCAATTCATTGCTATTCAGAGAATTCCATAAAATGTCAGAGAGCTAAAGCATCTCCACAAAACAGGCCATGAATATTGTCATGTGGCCAGGCCAAGAGAGCATTTTGGAGATAAGACTTAGAGATGTAATTTCCATTTTATAAGATTTAAAGTAGTTTTATACAGGCATCATGTCAATTCTTTTTGTATCCCTTCCAGAGGTTAGCATGATGCTTGGACACACTAAGTATTTAATAAATGATTGCTGAATATATGAAGGAAGGAGGGAAGGAAGGAAGGAAGGAAGGAAGGAAGGAAGGAAGGAAGGAAGGAAGGAAGGAAGGAAGGAAGGAAGGAAAGAAGGAAGGATGGATGGAATAATGCCATTCATTTGCAGGCCAGGGCAACTAATCTTTCCTGAAGGAATGAGTGGCCTGAGGTAACTGACTTACTCTATCAATCAGCTATTCCTACTTAACTTTCTACTTTTCTTCAAGAAGTTCAATTTCCACTATCTCAGACTCCTACTCCTTCTTCCCCAAATTCCATTTTTCTTCCCTAGTTCTAGTGACATGTGAATCACATTCAAAAAAGACCTCTTATTGTTATACAGTTCCTAATGATATGACCTCAAAAGCTTTAGAACCCAATTCAACTGGAATGCAAAATGACTAATTAAAAGTTCTTCCTGTTTCAAAAGAGCCATCAAATCATATCAAAAGTATTTTGTGAGTGTATTCTTATGGCGGAAATGAGCTTCATATTGAAGAAGAAACTGACTTGAAGAGGAATTACATGATTTTCTCAAACTGCATAAGTGATCTCAGGAGGAAAAGGCCATAGGATCCAGGTCTTCTGGTTCACAATCTATTCTTTCTCACATTAACCCATAAAAGAAGGATATCTGGAATGGGAGATGGACCCTAACATTTCTGATCAAGAGCATAATGTCTTCTTTCAGAAAAAAAAAAGCAGATAAACCCAACAACAATGCATTCCCTTACCAGAAATATTCACCAATTTTTGCATCATAAATCAGTCATTTCAAATCCCCCAAACTAGTTATTATCTTCTCATATTACTTGAGCAACCACAACAGTACAGCGAAACTCACAGCTTGGTCCTCTCCTGGGGACATGGCCAGACCTGCTCGGAATGGTACCCACAGCCATACCCACAGTGGGTTGCATTATGATTTTGATTCTTAACCTCATTACTGTTCAGAACCTGTGATGATTAAAATAACATCCCTTGTTCCTTAGAGGTAGTCCTCTCTTGAGCACTGATTAGTTTTGTGCTAAACAGCTAAACAAACGTTGCCAACAGCCTTTGCATAACACAGACTCAATTGATTGTCTATACTTGTATTTTATAGGCTCACAAAGGATATCAGAATCTCAAAATGTACAATGCAACCTGCAAAAATTGCACTAGACAAAGGAATTAAAATTCAACATCAATATTCTTTATACTGTTCCTTTCTTCCCCATCCTCCCATGTTTCTCCAATCCTTATAGAAAGACTATACAGATATATTGCCAAAATGAAGTGCTATTATGTCATTATGCCTATTCTTTAGATTCTAAGTCACCCCTGGGTGCTCATTTAATGGCTAGGCTGGCTCAAGCCATATACCTACAAGGTTCTGAGAAATATCATGACAAACATAGGTTAAGCTACTGTTAACCCTTCCCTATACAAAGTAAGCTCCTTGAGAACAGGCGCTATTTCATTTTTGTCTTTGCATGTCTAGCATCTTGCACGGTTTCTGGCTCATAGAAGGGGTTAACAAATGTTTTATGATTGATTGAGTTGACCTAAGCATGCCTGCAGCAGTGATTTAATACACCTAGCCTCACCTAATGTTACTTCTTCTATAAGACTGAAACATTTACTAGGGTGTAAGTTTAGCTTTCTATGCATGTACAGTAGAGACAATTCAGATAATTGTGATTAGGTGACCCTGTAGTTCAGTGTATCTTTTCCATTTCCAAACCTGAAGCTTTTTTATAGACCACCAGAAGTGATATGCATCTATCACTGCCCTCCTTAAGAGAAAAATGCTCAAAGATAAAATGTACTCATTCAAAACAAAACAAAAAAATGAGTAACTAAGTCTGTTCTTAGTCACCATAACCCATAATTTAGAAACAATAAGAACACTTTTCTATAGAATTACAATGTGGCGGTCTGATACATAAAAAATAACCCATTGCCAAAGCTTCACTTATAATCAGTATAAGAAATTTTGGGTGATGGTGATGGCTTAAGAGTCTATGGGGGTGGAGAGAAGGAATGGGGAAAGGAAAGAAGGATATCAGCTAGTGGAAGGAGGCCAGCTATGCCACATCAGCCCCTAAAGGAGTTTCACTTATGTTCTTTGATCACATCAATACAAATGAAATTTCTCCCTACTTGGATTTCTGTCACCTTTTTTGGCATAGATGACTGGCACAGTAAATCAGTAACAGATGTACCAGGCCTGGAGCAGAGAAAACAGAGCTCACAGGGCAGTTGTAATATTGTTCAAAACTTGTCCTAGAGATTATACACATTTATACTAAGTTACATCAGAATTCATGCAACAGAGGCTAAGACTTTGACTATTTCGCCCTTTTACTTCAATAAGAAGAGGGGGAAAATGACCAAAAGCTTCTCCCCAATAGATAAGTGATCAAAAGATTTGAATAAAAAGTTCCCAGAAAGAGAATTGCCAACCATTAACAACAATATGAAAATGTTCAAAGTCACTAATGATAAGAGAAATGCAAATCAAAAGTTTTTCCTCACACTTAGCAATTTTGCAAAGAGGACACAAGATGGGAATAGGCAATGTTGCTGGGGCGGGAGAAAGACAGGCCCACTAACACATTGTTGATGGAACAGTGTACTGGTCCAACTAGTCTGCAAAGCAATTTGGGATTATATGAAGAAAGTAACTAAAATGTAGATTCCATAACGACCATACACACACACACACACATGATTTACACATTATATACATATATGTATACTATAGCACACACACATTATATGCATATAGATACAAAAGGTATATTTTGGTATATAAACACAAAAGACATATTTAGGTATATATGTATATATATATGAAAATATTTGTAGCAGTACTTTTTATAGCAGTAAAGAACTGGAAACAAAGTAGATGCCCATTGATTGAGGGATGATGAAACAATATCACATTGCTATAAGAAACGATAAATATGATTAATACAGAGAAGCATGGAAAAATATATTAACTGACACAAAGTAAAGTAAGCAGAACCAGAAAAAAACAACATACACAATGATGACAATACAAATGGAAACAACAACAACAACACAATTATAGCTGAGGGCTGAAAACTTAAAATGGCAGAGTTTAACACCAGAGAAGAGATATAGAAAGGTACTTCCTTTGATATTTTGTGGAAGTGGAAGACAATGGATGTGGAACACTATATGTAACATCAGACTTTTGCAGTGTGCTGGCTAGTTTTGCTAAACTGTTTTTTTTTTTCTTTTTTATTCTTTGCTATATGAAATGACTCTAGGAAGGGGAGATGAAGAATACATTGGAAAAATAAGTTATATAAAAATTTATTTTGAAAAGAGGAGGAAAAAAAAATTAAGCAAAATAATTCATAATAATTCGAGTTATTATGGAATTCCAGCAGACTTGAAGGAGACATGAATCAATATGAGAAATAGGCCCTTGTGTTTGATCTGTGTACTAATTACCTATGTCTTTTGTTCCCAGTCTCACACACTAACTTGACAGCCTCAGTTAATATAGATAATCCTTCCTGTGGGTTCCTTAAGTCAAGCAGAACACATTATCTTACTTTATAGAAAATACACATTTGCCAGACACATGACACTTACTAGCTGTGTGACCCTGGGCTAGTCACTTAATTGCCTCACAAAAAAAAAGCAAAAAAAAAAAAATGCATTTGCTTCAATCACACCTAGGTTGCTACATGCAGTTCTTGTTTTTTCTCCTACTCCCCGCAAAACAAAACAAAACAAAACAAAACAAAAAAACCAAAAATGTTCAGAGAAGCATAACTAAAAATGATCCAGGGACTGGAAGGACTTCCTTGTGAGTACTGCCACATTAATATCTTTCACGCTGGCAAGACTATGTTTCATAGTTTTTTAAATAATGAAAGAAACTGACCTTCTTGCTGATCCTCACACATAATATTCCATTTCCTATCACTATACCTTTTCGCTGATTGTGCCCTATGCCTGGAATGAACTCCTTTTTCACCTTTATCTTCTAGAATTCCCTAGTTCCCTTCAAAACTTAGCTGAAATGCCTTGTCTACATAAGGCCTCACCTAATCTCCTTAGGGGCAGCTAGGTGGCACAGTGGATAGAGTTTAGGGCCTGTAGTCAGGATGACCTGAGTTAAATCTGGCCTCAGACACTTCCTAGTAGTGTGACCCTGGGCAAGTCACTTCATCCTATTTGTCTCAGTTTCTTCATTTTTATAATGAGCTGGAGAAGGAAATGGTAAACCATTTTTGCCAAGAAAACCCCAAATGAGGTCATAAAGAGCTGGACACAACTGAAAAAATGGCTGAACAACAAAAGTCACTTCAAATTTAAAATCCAAAGCTTTAAAATTTATTTAAAGGTATGTTAGTTATGCCCTTTAAGTGCATTATTATTCTTTGTCATTAACATGTGTTGTCAACTTAAAGGCTAAAGACTCCCTTGAGTGGATGTGAAGAAAATAAAGTCAAAGGTCTTTGCAAATTGTTTCTTTTGATTGAGTCTCACGTCCCCATTGGAAGAAAACTAAAGTTCTATTGAAATTTATTGGCCTCTAATCCCATAAATTTTTAAAGTGATAAAACTTGAGAACCGGATTTTGCTTACATAAACATTGTAACTTTCCAAGAAGCTTAGAAGTGATTTAGCAAATAATTTAGCAATGGTCTCTCTTTCCTCAATGGATCCTAAAGGGCCAGGAGCTATACTCAGGTTCCACCACAAAATGTCCTAGTTGTATCCTGGAAGAGTCATGGCCTGTATTTCTTCTTTTGAGAATTTGGAGGATGAGCCGTCAGGAAAGAAAAAAAAAGGCAGTATAGTGAATTGGGACCCAGATAATTGTTTTCCCTATGGAGAAAAGAAATGAGAGGCTTCACTCAAACTGGTAGAGCCAGAAAAACAGATTTTTTTTTTCACCTTTGTGGTGAAAAGATAACTTCATTGATTCATTTATTTATTAAGCACCTACTGTGTGCAATGCATTGTGCCAGGCTGCTGGACGAGAGACAAAGATGAATATGACAAAGTCACTAGCCATGGGAAGCTTAAATCCTAGTAAGGGGAAATAAAATATGTATAGAGATTAAGGACCATGAGAAGAAGAAAGTAATATGTAGAACTACAGGGTTGAGATATATGTTAACAGCATTGTAGGCTTGTCAAGAACATAGCAGATAAACCCTGGAGAGTTGCCTGAGACCCTTACAGGGAAAGTAAATAGAAAGTATCAAAACTGTTTTATGAATTCAGGTCAATCTCGACTCCAAACTCAGAACTTTGTTCATTTTGTTTAAGAGGCCCCACTTGGACTATTTAATTAGGAAAACATTTGTGATGGAGCTGGGTTTCTTCCTTAGGACAGTTATGAAAGTCACTTGGGAAAGCACAACTAACCTAGGCTTTCTTTGATCTAGTAGATAGAATACTGGATTTGAATTGAAGAAGACTTAGGTTCAAATCGCCTCTCACACACTTATTAGGTGTATGAACCCAGCTGGTTTGAGATTTATCTAACCTTTTAATCAGTTCCATCATATGTAAAATGGGGATAATAATAGCCCTTGCCTCCCTATTATGAGAAACAAATGAGCTAACAAATGTGAAGTTTTACATAAATGTCATGTGGATAGAGGGCAGGCTTCTGAACCAGGAAGTCCTAGATTCTATTCCACTTTCTGACACATAATTGCTCTGTGACCCTGGGTTCTCAATGTCTCAGGCAAGTCTTGCTATGGAGGTGAGTTCCTTCCTTAGGACTGTCACAGAAGCCACTGTACAAAGCTCCGATAATTCTAGGGCTCTGGATTTGGAACATCTAGTTTCAAATTCCCTCATTCCCTATGTGATCTCCAGTAAGTCACTGTAACCTCCCAATCAGTCAGTCAGCTAGAATTTATTAAGCACTCACTACGTGCCAGGCGTTGTGCGAAGCCATGGGGATGCAAAGAAAAGCAAAATACAGTCCTGCTATTAAGGAGCGTACAGTCGAACATCCTCAGTTTCCTCATCTGTAAAATGATGGAGATGAGCTAGATGGCCTCGAAGATTACTCTCAGCTCTAATTTTGTGATCCCATGATTGCTAGAGGTAATTTCTTCACTGATCGTTTCCTCCACCTTATGAAATTATAACTCCAGTAGGAAAATGTCAGCTATTAAATTCTGTTAGGAGCCAGTTCTCAGGACTTCATTAGGCCAAACTTCCTGACACGCACTTGGGAACATGAACCAAAGGCAGAAAGGCATCGCTTTCCCGGCGTCAGAGTTGGGGAAATCTATGCCTGCGTTGACAATTTCTAAGTGAGAAAACCAGGTCTGAGAAGAGAAGGTGTTTTTCCCCCCTCTAAGTGTTAACTAAAAAGTGCCTTATCTCTGGTATTGTCCTAACTACCTCGCTAATTCTGGTAGCAAAGTCGTGCTGCTAAAGGAACAGATGATTTAAACAAAACAGGCGTATTTTTAGCACACACACGCACACGCACACGCGCACACACACACACACACACACACACACACACACACCCCTATTCAAGATATCTAATTATGCAAACTGTGAACAAGAAGCTGCTCGCTTTGCATTAGCTCCTCCGCCTTGCCTCCTGGGATAATCGGCTCCCCCCCCACACACTTTTTTTTTTTTTTTTTTTTTTTTTTTTTTTATTGCAGCCGTTAGCAGCTCTTTTCCTGGCGCTAGGAGCTTTGGGCCGGCTCGGAGCAGGTCACCGGTGGCTGCTGGCTGAGGTGCCGGAGCTGCAGTTAGGGAGGGCGGCGGGATCACGCATTGATTGTCATGCAGATTACGATGGTTTGCCGTGCTGCGCGATTCACAGATATGATTGCCGCTCATTTCAGAAATGAGTGGCACCGTCTGCTCTTTTGTGTTGGCTTGAAAAGCCCTTCCGACGGCATTCAAATGACTGCTTGCCTCTGCCACCCTGGAGAAATGAAAACGAGCCCACCCCGGGGCTCGGCAACAACTTGCCTCCCCCGCAAAGGCACCTGCTTTTCTGAGGCCAGAGGCTCTTTTTTGCTTCCCTCTGAGGAGAAAGATGCTTGAGGGCCACTTCTGGAAGCCCTGGGTGCGCCCAAATGTGCGCGCTGCTTTAGCTGATCAAATAGTCTTATCTCCTGCTTTTAGAGCGGGACTGGTCCCCATTGCCATTGTCCTCTCTCTCCAGCTAGTTTAGTGACAGTACAATGCTAACTTTTTGGAAGAAAACATTCTCGTGTAACTAACTCCTCGGGGTGAAAAAAAAAAGTTGTCAAAGACTAACTGTGGTCCATCTTTGGTTGGGGGTAACTTGACGATAGCAAGGGTCTCCGAAACTCAGGGGGGTTTGTTGCAGCCTCGGTTAGTCCTCAAATCAACTGAGATTATTTACATACATCCATTGGTAGATTTCGTTTGACCTTTGAGGACTAAACTCAATACTTTTTCTTTGGGTTGCATTTCTGTAGAAGGGGGCAAATCAGAGGCATATACTTTTCCACTTTTGTGACCACACACAGTCCTATGCCCTTCATGAAATCAGCCTCCCCCAAGTTCTAGTATGTATCCCCTAATTATGTGCTTTCTTAAATGTTTGTTTTCCGTTGATCTAAGCTCGGTTTTACATATCTCTCTGAAAAAGCCCACAGGAGCAAGTTAACTATACTTTTCATTCCAAACAGAAATTAAACCAAGGTAATGAGCCCTTTGGCAGCAAAATGGTGGGATTTCCCAATGCACCACACTGAGGCAAAGAACTGGGAGAGCCAACTGGGTAAACTTGGGACCGACCAGAACACAAAGGTTAATGTAAGGTAACAGCTGCAAAGGGTCTTTGGAGAAGTAATCAGTTCTTTAACCCAAACACATTTTTTTTTCATCCTGACTCTATAAGTGAACTTTCCAATCTAATAATGGTTATATCCCTCTTTCCACCCACTCCCATCTCTGTTCCCCCTCCCCCATTTTTACTTAACTCAGTGAGATTCAGAAGTGTAAGTAAGTATTGGTCTGGGAATGTAGAAATGGACAACTATTTTTTTTTTTAAGTCCGTGTAACCTCATCATAGGGCTAATGTTTATGGACAGGACTTATTTTTGTCTCCTAGGCCAAAAGCTTATTTACATCTCCACTACATCTTACTCTCTGTGATCTATTGTCCTGCACTATTTCCTAAGAAATAATAGAGGCAGTGGAAAGAATCTAGGGTTGTGGAGACAAAAAAACCTGTGTTTAAATGTTAGTACAGCTGCTTAATGTCTGTACG
>NW_020945867.1:0-28273 GCF_900497805.2 Vombatus ursinus
ACACACACACACACACACACACACACACACACACACACACACACACATACACATTTACATCAGTCTGGAAGACTGTTGATTTCAAATGAGCAAGAAGCAAAATAACTTTCATGCCAAATCCAGTTCAGTCAAAATTAAGGTTTGTGAGAATGAAGCCCTAGTGTTCAAATATATTGCACAATACCAATCCAACTTGAAGAGATTTTCACCCAGATGGAAGTCTATTTATTCGTCATCTCATGAAAAGGCTCATAACTGTACCAGTTGTATCCCAATAACATAAATTTGGGGGGCAGATAGGTGGCAAAATGGACAGAGTGCTGGGCCCAGAGTCAGAAAGAACTGAGTTCAAATCAGGCCTCTGACATTTACTGGTTGTGTGACCATGGGCAAGCCACTTAACCTGAGGCCTGTTTTCTTCAATTTCTTCATCTATAAAATGAGCTGGAGAAGGAAATGGCAAACCACTCCAGAACCTTTGCCAAGAAAACCTCAAATGTGGGGTCATGAAGAGTTGGATATGACTGAAATGAATGAAGGAAAAAAGTGAAGTTTTAATATCTCTTTGATAACTAAGGAATTCAACAATTCTTGTAGCTGGGAAGTTTTTTCCTATATCTAACCCAAATCTCTCATGCTACATGCATTGCAGATCATTTCTCTCTCATTCTTGTCCTGAGTAAAGATTAGAATTCACTAATTTTCATTTTTCCATGTAGAAAGCTTTCATGTATTGTATGTGTATTACTTGTCAGCATTTTTGAGCCTAGAAAAGGCTAATTCCTTTAACTGTGTGCTTTATATAACTTTTCCCCCTGAACCCTTTAATTAACCCTGTAACCTTTTATGAAGCTTCTCCAAAGTTTCCACATCCGTTAAATCAGAGAGTCCACAATTAAGCATAATACTGTGATTGATACTGAGTGTAGCCCAGACTTTGCAGGGCAACAAGGTGAGACTTCTTAGAGAAATATGGTTTTAAAAAATTATAGGAAACAATGACTAAAGATCTAAATAATAACAAAAATTAATTGAGCAAATTTGGTTCATGTTATTTGGGGGAAAAGTCTATTATAGTTCATAAAGTGACTTGTATTTCTTGGACCTTCAGTCTCTAAGAACTCATACTCATGCCATTTTGCTGTGTAATGGGATACCCAGTACACTTCTCCAGCCCATAGGAAGGACAAGAATGAGTCCCATATGTACCTTGCTCTGTGTTCCTGATGTAGCACTTGATTAGGCTGTGGGCCACACAAGTTGCACTACCATGTCTCTCAAAGGATCCTGTTGTATTTCACTCTTCCGACTCCTGTTGGCAGGCTGACGACATGAGCGGTTGTTGTTCTCTCTGTTCCTTCAACCCCAATGCTTTAAGTATTTTGAGCTGGGAGCTACACTCTAGCTCTCTTAAGTGGTAGTAGCTGTTCAGATCTTCAGAGTATGGCTAGACCATCAATCACATCATTATTGTGGAGTTTTTCTGGAATTAGAAGCTGACTATGGCTCATCCTAGGTCTGGGTTTTGCCAGGTGAATGGATTTAATTATTTATCTAGCCTCTTAGGACTATTGCACTGCAGAGAATACGTAAAAAAAAAAAAAATCTATTCCTTGGGTCAATATTGGAAGTCCTGAGGGAATAAACACTTTAATTTTGGGTTAATATCTCTCCCAACCTCATTCTTTTTCTATTCCACTTTGAGTGGTACTGTGAAGTACCACTGCCTGGGCCCACAGAAACTGGGGTACTTCATCACTTCCTGTTGTATACCCAAGCATGTGGTTTGAACTAGTTTCAATCCTGAAGAGCCTGGTCTCTATTGGTAGTGGTAGTGGAGTTCTAACTCTACTCCTTGTACTCATATTCTTCAGCTCATTAAAAATCCCACCCTGGTGCCCAGGGAATCATGTGGTTGTCCAAAATTAGGAATGGCAACTTTGATCAAGCTCCATGACATGGCCTTAATAATCCAACTCAGTTTCTATTACACCTTTCAATGTGTCTTCTTACCCCATTTGAGTTTTCATGGATTTGTTTTCCAATTATTCCACAAAGATTAGTGGAAACAAGTAAAATACATTTATACCTACTATATCCAAGCTAAGTGTTGACTGGCAGCTTTCTCTACACTCTATCTTTCCCATCCATGGCCCTCTCTATTCTATATATGCAAGAATATACAAGGATTCTGGAGTCAAGTATGCCATTAGTTCATTATTGACTGGGGAACACTAAAGAATCTTCAATCATATGTGAAACTTAAGACATTTCCCAATTCACATAGTTTGGGATGCCAACAAATTTGTGCGCTTGAATTAAGCTGTGGGCATAAATTATTTTTGAAAAGACCAAAGCATTGCACATTTCATATTTGTTTTCCCCTGATAATCCACTGGAAATAGAATTAACTCATCTCTGTCCTATCTCTACAATCTTCAGAACCCCTTAATCCAAGCTGATAGTGGTGGCAAAAGACCTCCTACATAATTAGATTAAAGCATATGGATTTCTGGATCAAGATTAAGAAAAAAAAATTAAGGCCTTTATTGTGTTGAAATTCTCTCTGCCAATTTTCTGCTAAAAAGGAGGATTCAAAAGGTCAGGGCTTTTGCAGCACAGAGTTAGTGGTATATTCGTTACAGTAATTCAGCCTGAAAATTCCAGCAGAAACAAATACAATGGAATGCCATGAATTACATGCAACCACAGCTTTAATCAGCTCATGGGAAAAGAAAAACATGCATTTGGCTATTGACAGTTGATAAACTGGATCTTAAAGTCTGTGTAAAGACAATGACCACAGACAGCTAGCATTGCTGTTAGGATATCTAGGGAAACAGTTTCAACTTCTTTCTTTTGCAGGGTATGTTCTAATGAATACTTGAACACCTGAAAGGTACTCCCAGGATTTCACAAAGTCACAAAGCAGGGAGCCAGGACTGCTGGACAATGAGCAAAAGAATAAGCCAGAAGAAATAGTATTTGCTTAAACCTAAAATGGTATTGTACACTATAGTCTAAACTATGGCCATTATGACTCTTGTATAGGAGCAGCAGTAGCAGTAGTAGTAATAATAATAAGAAGAATGATAATAATTTTTATGACACTTTGCAGTTTGCAAAGAACTCTACATTTGTTCTCTTTTGATACAACTCTGCTGATCAGTCGATGTCATCATTATCCTCATTTTACAATAAAGAAACTGAGGGTGATAGGTAGATGTGATTATTATCTCATTTACTATAAAGAAACTGAGACTGAAAAAGATTAAGTGAGTTGCATAGGGTCAACAACTTGGTAAAGTAGGTGCTATTATTATTCATCATCCTTTTAATGATGAGGAATCTGAAGCAGTCTGAGGTTAAGTGGCTTGCCCAGAGTCAAACAATTAGAAGGCTTCAGCAGCAGAATTCTAATTCAGATCTTCTTGATTCCAGGTCCAGCATTGGACTTGACTGCAGCATTACATCACTTCACTGTCATTTATCTATACCATGGAAAGACAATTTTACATAAGTATATGTATATAAATATGTATTTTAAAATACAAAAAAAGCCTAATTTTAAGATTGGAATGTTCCGTAGACCCTTGACTGTCTACTGAAATAAGCAAACATATTAACCTTTTGGAGTTTTCCAGACATTAGAGGATCATAGATTCAGAACTAGAAAAGAAGCAGAAGCAGCAGGTAGGTGGCACAACGGCTAGAGTACTATACTTGAAGTCAGGAAGGCCTGAGTTCAAATCCTGCCTGAGTTACTTACTTAGTTGTGTGATCCTGGGCAAGTCACTTAAACTCTATCTGCCTCAGTTTCCTCATCTTTGAAAGGGGAATGAATAATAATAGCCCCTTCTTTACAGAATTGTTGCCAGGATCAAGTGCAATTGCATATGAAAAATGCTTTGCAAGTCTTAAAATGCTATATGTACATATGTATGTATGTGTGTATACATACATATATGCATTTTTTTTTGTACTAGCTACTAAAAAAAAAAAAGAGGAAAAAAAAGCCTGTAGAGATCCCTTACTTCAGGCCTTTTATTTTAAATATGAAGAAAGTGAGGCCCTCTAGGCAGTTAAGTGATTTGCCCAGAGTTACACAGACAGCAAGTGGCAGGTCTGACTTTGAAACCATACCCTCTGGACTTAGAGCCAGTGCTCTTTCCACTGTACCAAATTGCGTCCTAATAGTCAAAAGATCATAGAATTTCCACTGAGGCCCCAAGATTTATTTGTTTTTTCATAACTAACACCCAAATTATTTTTTTTTCTGTTTGCTTCTGTGAAGATACTAATGCCAATCATAGGATCATGGTTTTAAAATGGGAAGAGATCTTAGAGGTAATCTAATTTAACCCTTTCATTTTACAGATGAGGAAACTGAGGCCCAGAGAGGATGAATGGCGCACCCAGGGTTCACATAGTCAGTAAGTGGTGGAACTGAAATCAACTGCGGGCATTCTGATTCCAAATCCATCACTTTTTCCATTGTATTATTCTTTTTCCCTTGTGCAGCTGCAAGCAATAAGAAATACAAGACATTTTACAGCTATAGATTATTATGTGAATTCTTAATCCTATTTAGTAATTATAATTATAAAATTAATATGTAATACACATTTTATCATTTTATACCATTGTTGTTTAGGTGCTCACTGACACTTAATTTCCATTGGTTCAAATGACATACTTCTTCCAGAGGACTCTAGATTTTGGCATAAGCCTTTTTAAAAATATGTTTCTTCCTGTGTAAATTTCTTTGCAAAAGAATTAATAATTGACTCCATATCTCTGGGTCTCAAAGAAGTTCCTGCAGTGGAATCCAATAAGCTAATGCTTATTTAGGCAGTTAATAAAACATGCCTAGTTGTTACCCAATAGCCCATTAGAGCACCTTCAAGGCCATTAATGTTGATCTTGTACCTACAGCAGACTGTACTATAAATGCGTGTTATTTCCTTAATAGGCCATAATGATTTCTTTGAATTGTTACAGTCTGTCACTTAAATCTCTACCCAGGGTCTGTTTAAAAAGTAGACATTGAGCCCAGTAGAAGGTAATGGCTTCTATGGTCTATTGTGATCTTGGCATTCCTCCTGTACTCCTAATATGGAGCTAAACTCCTTCCTGACTTCTGGCTCTGAAATGATCGTGTCAAGTAGTGGCCATAAGTCATTATCACCTGACCAGTGAAGGAAGTGTTTCATTAAGTTCCAAATCGGTTGGTGATTTGAGGATCCTAACCATCCATTAAATGAGGGTTGGACCTGCCCTTCTAGAACTAGAAGAGAAATCTTAGGAGACCAGACACCTCTCCACTAAGAGCCTCATTTTCTAGAACCCTAATCCTTTCCCAAAGTGGCTACCACTGTCAAAGACTGAGGCTGCAGATTCTGCCTGTGGGGGCTATCTTTCTTTTTACTATATGGCTGTAAGGCAGAGAAAAAAGAAGAGGACATGGGAAAGTGGGCTGGTTCTTATTTCAGAAATAATATATGCAAAGTTCATTGTAAACTTTAAAGTACTAAATAAATGTTAGCTATTATTGTTTAGAGCATTATTCTCAGTGGTTTTTTTTTTTAAGATGGGAAATGGAAGTGAGACTGGGAAAGGGGTTCACTGTCTAGGGAGCAAGAACATAAGAAAGAAGGTACAAGCTAGGGGGAGAGTTGGGTGACAATATGGTTATTGTCATTATATATAATATTGTATATATTTTATATATACACACACATATATACATATATAATATAACATATATAAGTGACAATAGTGACAATAATATATATTATATAAGTGACAAATGTGAATTGTAGGAACTGCCCTATGGACACTGGACAAAATGGACAAATAGTCTTTATCATGACATGGTGAATGAAAGCTTGCTGAGGCCCATACCCAGTCTGCTTGGATATCATCAGAAAGACCTGTTCCACTTCACACTCATCATATTGGCACAGATTACAAAAAGCGAAAATGACAAATGTTGGATGGGCTGTAGGAACACAGGTATATTTATATATTGTTGGTGAAATTGTGAAGGTGTATAGTCATTCTGCAAAGTAATTGGAATTATACACAAAAACTTACTAAGTAGCAATATAATAGAACTTACACAGCTCTGCAATTTAGAACTATGCCCTCAAAGTTACAAAATCATGCATATACTTTGACCCAACTATGCCACTACTAAGACTATACCCATAACATATCAAAGAAAGAGGAAAAGGTCCTACGTACAAAAGTAAGTATAGTAGCTCTTCTGCAGAGGCAAAAACATGGAAACTAAGGGGATGCCTATCAGTCAAGGAACGGCTAAGCTGGAGTTTGTACAAATGTGATGGAATGCTATTGTTTGGTAGGAAACTGGTTTCAGAGAAATAGAAATACATATGGAATGATGCAGAGTGAGATGAGCAGCATTAGAAGAAAAATTTTATAACATCAATATTACAAAAACAATTTGAAAATTTTTATAAATTGACGAAGATTGAAATGAGCAGAACAAAGAAAACAATTTATACAATAGCAACATTATGAAAGACAACAACTTTGAAAGCTATTAGAACTCTAATCAATGCAATGACCACTCATGATTCTAGAAGACTAATAATGAAACATGCTGTCTACCTCCTGGCAAAGAAGTGATAGATTCAAAGTGCAAATCTTTTGAGCATGAATAATGAGGGAATTTGCCTTGTTTACCATGGATATTTGTTGAAGGGAATCTTTCATTTTTTTCCCTAGTGGAAAGGGTTGAGAAGGAAAGAAAATAGATTTCTGTTTATTAGAAACTAAAACTTCAATTAAAAAGCAACATTAAACATCAAGAGACCCAGGTTAAACACAAAAGACAACACAATGACACTATCTTGTTAAGCTTAAAAGGTAATCTCCCTTTTAAGAAACAGTTGCATGTACCGTCGTCAGAGTTACTTTTTAGTGTTATCTAATTAATTGTTTTGAGGGTGTGTGCTTTGTAAATTTACATTTTTCTGCTGTGTTAAAATTTATCAATAAAAACAAAATTGACTTCAAAATGAGCCAAAAAGACATAGTCTAAAAGACATAGTCTAAAAGAGCTGTTTGCAGTGGGATATATTTATAAAAGAGCAAGGCTGAGGAAGGTATTTTTGGCCTCTTTCAGTCAGAGACAATAGAACCAGTCAATCAAACAACATTTATTAAGTACCTACTATGTGCCAGGCATGGTGCTAAGTGCTGGACAATGACATATCCTAAAAACCTATTTTATGCTCAATGTTACTTGGTGCCAGGTAAAAGTCATTTGATTTTGATGAGGCTAAATCACTAACTTATTATTTTTTTTCCCCATCCTAGAAGCCCAACACTTGATTCTTGATCTTCAAAGCCAGGTGTGGTATCAGGAAACTATGAATCAGTTGGTCACTAAACATTTATTAAGCACTGACTGTGTGCCAAGCTTTGCACTAAACTCTGGGTATATGAAAAGAATCAAAAAACAGTCCCTGCCCTCAAGGAGTTTAAAATCTCATGGGAAAGAAAACAAGCAAACAAATATGAATGTGTCTATGCGTAACAAATCAAAAACGGTCCAACAACCATTTAAAAAATAGTTTCATATGATGATATTTGTGACTGGTTTTCTGGCACAATTCTAGTATTTAAGAATTTTTTTTTCAGTCAATACAGCATTTATTAAAGGGCTACTATGTACCAGGCACTTAGTTATTTGCAAAAAGAAAAAGATATATATTTGCAATTATACTTTAATAGCCTAGTTTTTACTTTTAAACAAGCCTTTTCCTCCTGAAAGAGTGTGATGTTTTTAATCCTTCAGAAGGGTTGGATGGCAAGCCCTACTGAGGCTTTTCCACTCCTCTGAGGCATGATCAGCTACTACAGGGAATATCAGATTCAGATTAGGACCATGTTTCTAGAACTGAAAGATCTCCAAGATCATCTAGTCCAACTGCCCTCATTTTGCAGATGAGGCAACTAATTGACTCACCCACCATCATACCCAAGGTAGTAGACATTAGAGACAGAACTGGAATACAGACCCTTTGGCTTCAGGAGCAATGTTGGATTTTGTGTTTATTTGTTTTTATTTTTACTGTGTCACAGCCTAGACAGCACTACTGGTAAACAAGGCAAATTCCTTCATTATTCATGCTCAAAAAGATTTGCACTTTGAATCCATCACTTCTTTGCCAGGAGGTAGACAGCATGTTTCATTATTAGTCTTCTAGAATCATGAGTGGTCATTGCATTGATTAGAGTTCTAATAGCTTTCAAAGTTGTTGTCTTTCACAATGTTGCTATTGTATAAATTGTTTTCTTTGTTCTGCTCATTTCAATCTTTGTCAATTTATAAAAATTTTCAAATTGTTTTTGTAATATTGATGTTATAAAATTTTTCTTCTAATGCTGCTCATCTTACTCTGCATCATTCCATATGTTTTTCTATTTCTCTGAAACTAATTTCTTACCAAGCAATTTTTCAAGCATGGATAACTGAGAGAGGCAAGGATGTACATAATAATTTAAATTTAAGTATGTACCACTCATACTAATGAGTGCAGCTAGGATAGAGCATTTGGCCTGGAGTCAGGATGACTCATCTTCCCGAGTTCAAATCTGGCCTCAGACACTTCCTAGCTGTGTGACCCTGAGCAAGTCACTTAACCCTGTTTGCCTTAGTTTCCTCATCTGTAAAATGAGCTGGAGAAGGAAATGATAAACCCCTCCAGCATCTTTGTCACAAAAACCCCAAATGGGGTCACAAAGAGTAGGACATGACAGAAAATATTGAACAACAACAACATTCATATTGTATATGGTGCTTTCAGGTTTTTCCCCCAATAAGCCGGCAAACTAAGTGATGCATATGTTATGGAAACCATTTTACAGATGAGGAAAGAGAATCAAAGATGTTAAGTCATTTGCTCATGATCTCCCAGGCAGTGAGTGTCTGAGTAGGGATTTAAACCCAGATTTACTGATTCCAAATTCTGGGCTTTTTATAGTGTATTGCTACATGCTCATGAATATATTTAATAAATCTTACTTCAAATATTAATTATAATAATTATAAAATTTTTCATTCTCGTAAGTGTGAATAAAGGGGTTTATTTCTTTTTTCTTTATAAATTATGAAAAATTGCAGTTAGGGCAAGGGCTAATTAAAACATAGTTCCTAAATACAAAATTAAGGGCCTGTCACTAATAACTTACAAGTCAGCATGGTATCATGGAGGAAAAAAAAAACAATAAATCTGGAGTCAGAAGACCTGAATTTGAGTCATAGCCCTAGAGCCAGGTAGTACAATGGATAGAGTATTGGGCCTATAGTCAGAAAGGCCTGAGTTCAAATCCAGCCTCGGAGATTTACTAGCTGTGACCCTGGACAAGTCACTTAACCTCTATCTGCCTCAATTTCCTTAACTAAAAAAAAAGGGGGGGGTATAATAGCAGCATCTACCTCCCAGGATTGTTGTGAGGATTAAGTGAGATAATATTTGTAAAGCACTTAGCATAGAGTCTAGCACATAGTAGGTGCTTATAAATATAAATACACAAATGAATGAAATGAACAAAAGGTTGTTTGAGGAGAGAGTGTATTACCTGTAGGGATTTTCAGGGACCAAGAAAGCTTTCTTTTGAAGGTGAAGTCTGAGCTATACCTGGAAAGAAATTAGGATTCCTACAGGTGGAGGTAAGGAGGGAGTGTCTTCCAGGTATGGGGACAACCAGTGCAAAGGCACGGAGATGGGAGATGGAGTGAAGTGAGGAACAGTAAGTTTCCTTCATCACATAATAAAATTATCAATCTGTGTCTTTTCTGGGTAAATGGTGGGTCATGATGTGAGTCTTTTTCCCTCTTCTTGTACTAAGGGGCTCTGAACTTTCTGTAAAAGGGGATGTATGTATCATTTTACCACATCACTTCTTAGAGTTGTAAACCCTTAGTCATTTTGAATATAGGTAAACCAATAATAAAACAAGAATATGAATAAGACAATGTTAAGCAAGAGTCTTTACAACTATGGATTCTACTGGATATGGATATTATGATGCCAGTGGCACAGTGGATCACTAATTAGCTTACTAACTTCCTGTCATCTCCGGACCACCAGTTTGTTAAGTGAATATACTAATCATATTAAAAGACATAGTGAGTGGCAATGTGGCATACTGAGTTCTTTCCTCAAGAGAAAAAAATCCGGGTTCAAGTCCTAGCTCTCACCCATATTGGCTGTAGGACCCTGGGCAAGTCATTTATCCTCTCTCAAAGCTCTAGGCAACCGTCTCAGACTATAAATTGTAGATATGTTGACCTACATCAGTAGAGGTATTCTCCTCACTTTGGAATTAGTTCCTAATACTAATGGTATCATTGAAGTCCATGCTCTAGTCTATTAAAAGTGATCTTGTTTCTTTAAAAACATAAAGCATAATATAAATATCATCTCAACAACTGGCAGGAAGAAATTTTATATCATAAGTACACTTTAGATAGATTTTAGTAAAATTTTTAAAAAAGCATATTATCTAAAGCAGTAGAAGTGACAATATGATATGGTTCAATGTGCACTTGACTACAAGTGAGAAGATGTGGATTCTAGGACCACCTCTGCCACAAACCAGTTGTGTGAACTTGGACAAGTCATTTAATGGCTGTGGACCTCATCAGTAAAACATGAGAGGTTTGGACTAAATGATTTCAGAGTTCCGTGAATTGATTCTGTGATTTATTATGCTATTCTTCTCCTCTTGAGAAGTAATAACATTAAGTATTTATATGTTGTATTTTAATTAATTCTTCACCATGTCCCTGGAAACTAGCTGAAGAAAATGCAGCTCAGAATGGTTCAAGAAACAAAATGAGTTAAATCCAAACCTAGAAATTAAATACTAAGTCTTTGATTCCATCCTGCCAAGCGGACTCTTTGATATAGCTTTGCAAATTTACGAGAAACACTTAAAGATATGAGTAAATTCTGAAAGAAATAACGAGGTAGACTTGAACTATTGGTGCTAATACTGTTGTTCTCCTGGCTTCTTTTTTTCATTGCCATCATAGACATCAACGGTTAACTACTAAGGGGCTTGGGAAAGGCTGTGGAGAGTTTAGAGAGTGAATGTAACCTCCCTGAGGGCAGAGATTAGTCATTTGGGGCTTTGTATCCCCAGTGCCTGATACAAAGTACTTAATGATTGCTTAATTGAATGGAATTTAATTACACTGAATTGGATTGTGATATCTTTAGTCAAATTAAGAAGGTTTATTCGTGAAACTAACATAATTTTGAAAACGTCATATCATGTCCGGTCCTTAAAAAATGCTGGGCATTAGGGCAGGGTGAGGAAGACTCATTTCTGATCTCAGAAGCATTGTACTAAAAGAGAGAGCATTTTCCCTCTCAAAACTAACATCACAAAAAATTTTGCCCAATGGTAACCAACTCCTTTATTATTCTCTAAGAGAGGCAGTGAGCAGCTTTGTGTCTAAGTGGATAGAGCACTAGGCTTGGAGTCAGCAAGACTCATCTTCATGAGTCAAACTCTGTCTTAAGCATTTATTAGCTGTGTGACCCTGGACAAGTCACTTAACACTGTCTCAATTTCCTCATCTGTAAAATGAGCTGGAGAGCAAAATGGCAAACCACTCCAATATCTTTGCCAAGAAAACCCCAAATGGGGTCATGAAGAGTCAGATACAACTGAACAACAACAAGAAGAGAGGTTGTGTGGCACAAAGGGTAACATCATGGACCTGAAGTCAGGGAGGTTTGAATTCAAATCTTGCCTCTGATAGTTATTAGACATATAACCACAGACAAGTAATTTAACCTCTTGATCCTCAGGTTCCTTAATTATAAAATGGGGGATAATAAGACCTACAGCATTTACCTCCCACAGTTATTATGAGACTCAAATGAAACCATAGATTTAGAATGAGAAGCACTACTAGAGGTCCTCTATTCCAACTACTTCATTTTATGGATGAAGAAACTGAGACACGGATAGATTAAGTGATTTTCCTGAGAATATACAGACAGTAAAATACAAAGGCAGAATTTGAATTCGGATTCCATTCCTTCAAGTGTTCAAACTTTAAAGAACTATTAAAATGTTAATTATTGTCTCTACCATCTATAGTTCTGTGGCACCTCTGCTCTCCCCGGTGGTTATTTTCTAAGAAAAACAGATATATCAAGTTGGATTGTTGATGAAGCAAACTGGGCAAATATCTTCTGTAATACTTAACAAATTTAGGGAAGATTTCCCAATGAGACAGTGAAGGTGGAGAACAATAGAAATCTCTCTTAGTGTGGGAGCAATTCCTTAGGATTTTCCCCAATAGTAAATCATATAAACTTTGTTTATCATCATAGGATAATCATTTTAATCCAATTCTAGAGGTTGAAGGCCACCCACTACCTTGGTTAGAGTTGCTTATTTAAAATAATTCTAGTTTTTATTCCTCCTGCAGAGCAACTGCCCTGGGAGGGGTGTCCTAAACAGCCTTGTCAAGATGTCAGAAGAATAGATTATCAAAATATCAGTAAAGAATGACATAGAACAAAGCCATGGGCAAGGAAATCGCCAATGATTTTTTTCCTCAATTAATAAAGCTATTTAAAATTTTTTAAATAAATAATTGCAAGATAGGGAGTTAACGAAAGTTTTATGGTGTAAAATAGGACTGTACCATGCTATGCTATTGTGATCCAAACAGTTTGCAAAGCCACCTTATCAAAGTATTAAAAGGTTAAAATATCACAATGGTCAATTCTTGATAGATCAAATTTGGCCATAAGCAGTGATGGCATGAGAATTACCCATTCTGGGAGTCCTGTCAGTGATACTGTTAAATCATATGTAAAATCATCAGTTATTTGCATGCTGCTAGGATCCATGGGGGTATTAATAACTTACATTTACATAGCACTTTCCAGGTGCAAAGCACTAAACCACAATTTGGTGCAATTGAATCCCTTCCCTCTCTCTGCCTATTCTCAACCATTATCATCTCCGTAGACCCAAACTGGCAAGCCTTAAAATATTTCTGAGAGGTCGCTGGCTCCTATCCCAAATTGTTAAGTGAAGGCAGGAAGGAAAGTGATTAACTCAAGGTCAAACAAGTCACTAGTGGAATCAGAAATGGACGCAAGATTTCTGCCTATTCATTGTCTGTTCCTTTCTTTAGATGGTTCTTATAAATCTCTAGGTTTCTTTTTTGTTTGTTTTAAAATAAATTAGAAAACACTTATCTCTATTTGAACAAATGTGTAAGCATATAGAAAGGAGTCATGTGTTGCCTTTCTTATCTCTAATTTACTATTGTTTGTATTACTCAAATACATTCAAAGAGTATGTTTCTCTCACTAAGGATTAATCAATGCAATGAACTCATATAATAATAGCTAATATTTATATAGCTTTTTAGGTATGCAGACTCATTTGAGGTTCACAACAGCCCTGTGAGGTTGCTAGTGTTACCACACTTGTTTTACAGATAATGGAACTGAAACATTAGGAGTCATAGAGTTGAAACTCAAAACCACGTCTCCAGGAATCTAATTCTAGTGCTTTTGTCACTAAACCACAGTTGATTTTTAAAAAGTATTATATAAAAAATATTCACCGTAAGTTATGTTGTTTTTATTATTATGCATTATGATGCATTCTTCAGCAGGCATGCTCTGTGTCTACTGTTACAGAAGCACAATTTTTAAACTTTTTTTTTATAACTAGGTTATCATGGTTAGACTGTAACCTTGGGCAATTCTCATAATCGCTCTTGGACTCAGTTTCCTCATCTGTCAGAATGAGTGAGCTGGACTGGTTGATCTCTGAAATCTCTTCCAAATCTGCCATTCTCTGATTCCAAGCTCCAGTCAGCTGAATTAAGCTCTAGTAAAACCCAGTGAGGGCATAACCTTCCACTTTCAACATTCACTCACAGAAATTGGAAGCTTGAGCCAGGGCTGCTTTCTAAAGCAGCTTGACAACAATTAAGCTAGCTGTGGTAGGAAATTAGTTCCTGCATGTTTTACTGGCAGCTACAATTTTGGTTAAGAGGATGGAGAGTGGAATCTCTGTGATTCCAAAATGGAAGTATTACAGGCCAATTCCAGTCCAGTTTCATCTCACGGCTATTTGCAGAATCACTGATACCCCACATCTGTATATAGCTTCCTATGTAATATGTTAATAGCACAATAATAGCCTGATGAACTGGGGAAGAGGGTGGGGGGAGGGCTTTGGGGGGGGAGGAGAGATGGGAGCTGTTTGATGCTAGGAGAGGAATGATGTGCCCTTTCTATGATAAACTGATCCCATTCCATTAAATCACAAAGCTGTCTCCACTCTTTTCATCCCATATGAACGGCTGAAGAAAAATCATGGAATTGCTAACACTCACTGCAGCTGTCAGGAAATGATACTAATTAGTTTAATTTGCAATAACACAAACACTTAACTCTCCAAATAATCTAAGTTAGTAAGTCAGTTTTTATATTATGACAATGACATGTTTAAGAGACTCAGAGCACTGCTTTTTTGACCTTTGACACACATTTCTGATAAAAGAGCACATCAAGGATGTTTTCGTTTTCCCCCTCTATTATTCTTTCATCTGTTTCTTTGGGAAATTATTTGATAAATGAGACGTTTGGTAGCTTTACATAACAGAGGAGAAGCTGCAATTGAGGCTTTAAAACATACATCGGGAGAATCATTATATTTGTAAAAGAATACTGTGATGACACCTTCCTTAGATCACTAGAGCCCCTCAAATCTATGAGTTCAAATTGAATTTCGCCATTTCACCCCGTTGATATTTGTCAGCTTGGGACAGGGAAACTTGGCTGTTGAATTATACCTTCTCTTTTCGGTTCATCACCTCTTCTGATTCATACACATACTAGCACATGGCTGCTACGGCCAGTCCTCCACTGGATAGGGGAATGTTTAATGTCTCAATCTTCCCTTCTTTCCAACCCCTTTCCCTAAAAGGGTTTTCATTGAACTAGAAAAAAAATATTAAAGGGAAAAAAAATTATTCCCCCTAAATGAGCTTCCCTAGGCAGTTGATTTTTTTCCCTCCAGGGACTTGGAAGGTCACTGGTGAACAAGCTTTCTGTGTTTTTCAGTAGTGATTTTAATTTAGTGTCATATTAGGTTTCATTCAAAGTGATGTCCAGGCTTTGTGGCAACCACAAAGTACCTGAACAAAGCCAATATACAATGGAGTTTATGTCTGGTTAATAGTTTAGGTTGGAGGTTCTTAGACTTTTCCAGGTTGTGGATATTTTGGCGTCTGGGAAAGCCTTTCAACCCCTCTCAGAATAATGTTTATGCATAAAATAAAATACATAGGATCACAGAAAAACCTAATTAAATTGAAATTGTTATGCAAATATGTTTTGAAGTTCATAAACTCCAGGTTAAGTTCATAGACCCAAGTCCATAGACTCCTGGCTTTAGATTAAGGGTAAAATGAACTGGAAGCTAGGATTTCTGCTCCCGTGCCCCAATTCTATGATTGACTTCTCATCTGAGATGAAACCAGTTATTTTCTTCTCTGTACCTGTGTTTACCTACCACAGTATTTCTTCCTATTGCATCCTCAGTTCTGCTGGAACATTAATGCCCCATTCAGGATAAGCTGATCACCTGATGCTGTTCGACTGGATTTTTGATACTCAGCGAGCACCTTCTCAACCCCTTCAGTCACCTGTCCTCTCTGATTGGAGGGCTGAAGCACTCCCAAAGCCTTCCTTTATAGATGGCTGGGATCTGAACCTTCCAATTCCACCTCCCATCTGCAGCTCTGCTTGGTTTTGACTCAATGGAAGTACTCCAACCCCCCCCCCCCCACTTCTTTCCTCTCTCACTTTCTAGCTTTTTTTGTGAGTGTTGTTTTTCCTTGACTTTTGCCTTGCCACTGGACTTCAATAACTCTGGAGGAGAGAGTGAAGCTGAAGACTTTGCCAAGATCTGCCTCACTTAAATCCAATTCATTTGCTAGTCAAGACCCTGCCATGTTGATGGGGTATTGGTCCAAGCCTAGACCTTTGCCCCATACCCCAAAAGGAATTTGGGTCCCATTTGTCTAAGGGATTCTCCTTGAATTCTCCGCTTGATCAAGGAGGTCTCTGGCGGTCCCCTGAGGCCATAATCCCATCAACTGTCCTTTCGTGGCTACCCCAGTCTCCCAATTTTCTGCTACCCTTGACCTAGCCTGGCCCTCCATTGTCTTACCTCTGTATGGCCCCAGGCCACTTCCCACCCTTAATCCTATCTAGGCTCCATTCTCCCTTGGCCTGTGGTCCAGGTCCCAGGAGTTCTATTACCTCATAGACTACTTGGCCACTCCTAGATCCCTCCACATAGTCTTTCTACATATAAGGGCCATCTTGTCTCCATTGAGATGCTCAGATTTTTACAATCTAGCCAATAGCTCACAGGTGCTCAGATAGTCTAGCCAATATGGTGGATCTTTAATAAATCTTGTCTCTGGCTGAAAGAAGGCTTGAATTGAATTCTTTCAGACAGGACCCATGTGTCATGTTTTGGGGTTCCAGCACCCCTAACCTTCTAGACCTCATCAATGTCATTGGTCTTTTTTGAGAACAAAGGATGAACAACAACAACATTGTTCCCCCCTCCACTGCAAACTCCTTGAGGGCAGGAACTGTCTTTCTCTTATTTGTACCCCCAGTACTTAGCACAGTGCTTGGCACATAGAAGGCACTTAATAAATGTTTATTGAATTGAATAGAAGCTTAAGTAGGGCTCATAAAGTACATTGACATTGTGGGATCATAGGATTGAAATATAGAACTGGAAGAAACTTTAGAAACTACTAGGCTTTTTATTGTAAACTAAATAGGAGCAAAATTTGAGTCCTGATTGGGAAATTTTGATTTGTCTAAGCTTAGTTTGGGGAAGCTAGGTGGCACAGTGGATAGAGTGACAACCTGGAATCAGGAAGACTCTTTTTCCTGAGTTCCAATCTGGCCTCAGACACTAGCTGTGTTACCTTGGGCAAGTCAGTTACCCCTGTTTGCCTCAGTTTCCTCACCTGTAAAATGAGCTGGAGAAGGAAATGGAAAACCACTCCAGTATCTTTTCTGAGAAAACCCCAAATGGAGTCATAAATAGCTGTAAATGATTGAAAACCGACTAAACAAGAACAACAAGCCTAGTTTGAGGTAGAATTGTCTAAAAGTAAATTTTAACCTTTCCTTTCTTTTCAGAGGTGGGGAACTAGGGTGGAAGATTATTGCATGCATAGCCAGACTAGGTTAATTCCTGGAATTCTCTTCCTAGGCCTCCAGGCTTTCCTGGCTTCCTTCAAATCACAGCTAAAATTGTACCTCAAGAGGTACCTCTTTTCTGATCCCTCTTAATTCTAGTGCCTTCCCTCTTGATTATTTCCAATTTGTCATATATAGAGCTTGTTTGTACATAGTTGTTTGCAGGTTGGCTCTCGTCCACTAGACAGTGAGCTCCTTGAGAGCAGAGACTGCCTTTTGCCTTTCTTTGTGTCCCCAGTATTTAACACAATGCCTGGCACACAGTAGGTGCTTAATAAATATTTATTGACTGCCTTGTTTAGTGATGCCTAACTGCTTTTTTTTCTCTTTTAAAAAAATCTTTGTTACAATGGATAGGGAAAAGATATATTTAGAAGTTTAGGAGATATAAGAAAAAGGATCAACTTTTTTTAAAGTAAAGTTTAGATTTGTCTTTTACTCTCTTGTTCCCCTTTATTATTGTGCTGAGAGGTATAAAATGGCATCTTCTTTCAAAAGATCATGCATGCAAGTTACATTTAGAGTTAAGCAACAAAGGTCAGCAAGAAAGTGACATGCTGCTTTTGGTTTTCTTGAACTAATTATTGGGGAAACCATGGGACAAATTTCATTTTCAAAAAATACCAAAACATGAAGGCTTCTTTTTCAAAAGTGGGTAATGTTGATGTCAGATCTAACTCTCATTCCAAGTATGGCTCCAATGCCCTTAAAATGGGGGAACTAGACAGAATGCTGAGACAAGAGTATTAAAATAAATACTAAATAATTTTAGCATTTGCCAGATTTGGAAATTCTACCTCACTGGGGCCAGTATTACTAAAGCCACTACAGTTAATATTCTGTCAATGTTTCCATAATAAATAAGCCTCTATGCTGAAAGCTTTATAATTTGGCCATAAAAATTTGCTTTCTGCCACAATTCAACAGGATATACAAGATCCAATTGTTCCAGAAAGATATTTGTTTTTGAAAGAATTTGGGAGGAATAAATAAAAGAAGATTAACATATTTAGAAATGAGAATCAGTTTTCTACCATACTTTTTTTTTTTTTTTTTAGCGGTCTAAGCTGGGATATAGCTGGAAATTTTAGGAAGGGCTCCCTCAACCATTATTAAATGCAAATTAAACAGATCTTTAAATTACTACAATTCAGGGGCTATATAGATTGTCTTTACCCTCTAGACATAGGGATGTCAGAGGTTGGCTTCCTGGCTCTAATTCAAGTTTACTCTCCACTGCCTATAACTGTTCCATGTAGACCAGTGCTTCCATGGAAGTAATTAACATTAATAAACTAATTAAAAATGGATTAAAGTTAGCTACAGTAGAGATAACATGATATACTAGGAAGAACATTAGACTAATAACAATACCTAGCATTTATATAGTGCTTGAAGGTTTGCAAAATGTTTTATAAATATTATTTCATTTTATCCTCACAACAACCCTGGTAAGTCAGTGCTATTATTATCCCCATTTTTATAGATTAGGAAACTGAGGCAGAAAGTAAATGATTTGCCCAGAATCATACAGCTAGTAACTGTCTGAGACCAGATTTGAGTTTAGAACTTCTCAACTACAAATCCAGTACTCTATCCACTGTACCACATAAGTGCCTGGACTAGAAATCAAGACACCTCAGTCTTCTAGTTCTGATTTAATCACTGATTAGATAGCTGATCTCTCCTCCATGGGATTCATTTTTCTTATCTGTAAAAGGATGGGGTTGGTCTAGGTAGTCTCCAACACCTTTCCAATTTTATGATTCTATGTTACCAGATACAACTTAAATGCCTTTTGAAGTCTCAGAGGTAGTTGATGTGAAAATATTCCTTGTTGAGGCACAGATTCTTCAATGGGCTTAAAGCCAGGGTTAGTATCCTGTGACTCCCTCCAGTCCCTAGACCCCCATGCTCTACAGGGACTACTTTGAATGGTAGTCACAAGGATGGTTTCAAGTGTTTAAGAATGCTCAGGCATTGTTCTTGTATTATTTTTCAGATGCTTCTCTTCTAGCATTAGTAGGAGTGACAAGGAATTTGTATTTGCAGGGCTTTTCAGTCGCCAAAAGGGAAAGAGAGATAGAAATAGATAGAACATACTGTCACCATCACATTACTTTTGATCCAACACTCTCAGGTTATATGCTGAACAACCAATAATCAGTCAATTGATATATGTTTATATTATTGCAGTTAAGTACCTCAACCCTGTTTGGAACCAGGGTATCTAGAGTGAGAAGAAACCTTAGAAAAGTCTAGTCCCACCCCTTTTATAGAAGAGGATACTGACATGCAGAGACGTTAACAACTTGCCCCAAATCATAACTGTATTAAGTAGCTGAGCTGGGGAATCTACTGCTGCCCCCACTATTTCCTTTTATTTAGAGGTGTGATGACTGGTTTTGAAGACTCTAGTTTTATTTGGCTATGTACCCACTCAATTCATTGCTATTCAGAGAATTCCATAAAATGTCAGAGAGCTAAAGCATCTCCACAAAACAGGCCATGAATATTGTCATGTGGCCAGGCCAAGAGAGCATTTTGGAGATAAGACTTAGAGATGTAATTTCCATTTTATAAGATTTAAAGTAGTTTTATACAGGCATCATGTCAATTCTTTTTGTATCCCTTCCAGAGGTTAGCATGATGCTTGGACACACTAAGTATTTAATAAATGATTGCTGAATATATGAAGGAAGGAGGGAAGGAAGGAAGGAAGGAAGGAAGGAAGGAAGGAAGGAAGGAAGGAAGGAAGGAAGGAAGGAAGGAAGGAAAGAAGGAAGGATGGATGGAATAATGCCATTCATTTGCAGGCCAGGGCAACTAATCTTTCCTGAAGGAATGAGTGGCCTGAGGTAACTGACTTACTCTATCAATCAGCTATTCCTACTTAACTTTCTACTTTTCTTCAAGAAGTTCAATTTCCACTATCTCAGACTCCTACTCCTTCTTCCCCAAATTCCATTTTTCTTCCCTAGTTCTAGTGACATGTGAATCACATTCAAAAAAGACCTCTTATTGTTATACAGTTCCTAATGATATGACCTCAAAAGCTTTAGAACCCAATTCAACTGGAATGCAAAATGACTAATTAAAAGTTCTTCCTGTTTCAAAAGAGCCATCAAATCATATCAAAAGTATTTTGTGAGTGTATTCTTATGGCGGAAATGAGCTTCATATTGAAGAAGAAACTGACTTGAAGAGGAATTACATGATTTTCTCAAACTGCATAAGTGATCTCAGGAGGAAAAGGCCATAGGATCCAGGTCTTCTGGTTCACAATCTATTCTTTCTCACATTAACCCATAAAAGAAGGATATCTGGAATGGGAGATGGACCCTAACATTTCTGATCAAGAGCATAATGTCTTCTTTCAGAAAAAAAAAAGCAGATAAACCCAACAACAATGCATTCCCTTACCAGAAATATTCACCAATTTTTGCATCATAAATCAGTCATTTCAAATCCCCCAAACTAGTTATTATCTTCTCATATTACTTGAGCAACCACAACAGTACAGCGAAACTCACAGCTTGGTCCTCTCCTGGGGACATGGCCAGACCTGCTCGGAATGGTACCCACAGCCATACCCACAGTGGGTTGCATTATGATTTTGATTCTTAACCTCATTACTGTTCAGAACCTGTGATGATTAAAATAACATCCCTTGTTCCTTAGAGGTAGTCCTCTCTTGAGCACTGATTAGTTTTGTGCTAAACAGCTAAACAAACGTTGCCAACAGCCTTTGCATAACACAGACTCAATTGATTGTCTATACTTGTATTTTATAGGCTCACAAAGGATATCAGAATCTCAAAATGTACAATGCAACCTGCAAAAATTGCACTAGACAAAGGAATTAAAATTCAACATCAATATTCTTTATACTGTTCCTTTCTTCCCCATCCTCCCATGTTTCTCCAATCCTTATAGAAAGACTATACAGATATATTGCCAAAATGAAGTGCTATTATGTCATTATGCCTATTCTTTAGATTCTAAGTCACCCCTGGGTGCTCATTTAATGGCTAGGCTGGCTCAAGCCATATACCTACAAGGTTCTGAGAAATATCATGACAAACATAGGTTAAGCTACTGTTAACCCTTCCCTATACAAAGTAAGCTCCTTGAGAACAGGCGCTATTTCATTTTTGTCTTTGCATGTCTAGCATCTTGCACGGTTTCTGGCTCATAGAAGGGGTTAACAAATGTTTTATGATTGATTGAGTTGACCTAAGCATGCCTGCAGCAGTGATTTAATACACCTAGCCTCACCTAATGTTACTTCTTCTATAAGACTGAAACATTTACTAGGGTGTAAGTTTAGCTTTCTATGCATGTACAGTAGAGACAATTCAGATAATTGTGATTAGGTGACCCTGTAGTTCAGTGTATCTTTTCCATTTCCAAACCTGAAGCTTTTTTATAGACCACCAGAAGTGATATGCATCTATCACTGCCCTCCTTAAGAGAAAAATGCTCAAAGATAAAATGTACTCATTCAAAACAAAACAAAAAAATGAGTAACTAAGTCTGTTCTTAGTCACCATAACCCATAATTTAGAAACAATAAGAACACTTTTCTATAGAATTACAATGTGGCGGTCTGATACATAAAAAATAACCCATTGCCAAAGCTTCACTTATAATCAGTATAAGAAATTTTGGGTGATGGTGATGGCTTAAGAGTCTATGGGGGTGGAGAGAAGGAATGGGGAAAGGAAAGAAGGATATCAGCTAGTGGAAGGAGGCCAGCTATGCCACATCAGCCCCTAAAGGAGTTTCACTTATGTTCTTTGATCACATCAATACAAATGAAATTTCTCCCTACTTGGATTTCTGTCACCTTTTTTGGCATAGATGACTGGCACAGTAAATCAGTAACAGATGTACCAGGCCTGGAGCAGAGAAAACAGAGCTCACAGGGCAGTTGTAATATTGTTCAAAACTTGTCCTAGAGATTATACACATTTATACTAAGTTACATCAGAATTCATGCAACAGAGGCTAAGACTTTGACTATTTCGCCCTTTTACTTCAATAAGAAGAGGGGGAAAATGACCAAAAGCTTCTCCCCAATAGATAAGTGATCAAAAGATTTGAATAAAAAGTTCCCAGAAAGAGAATTGCCAACCATTAACAACAATATGAAAATGTTCAAAGTCACTAATGATAAGAGAAATGCAAATCAAAAGTTTTTCCTCACACTTAGCAATTTTGCAAAGAGGACACAAGATGGGAATAGGCAATGTTGCTGGGGCGGGAGAAAGACAGGCCCACTAACACATTGTTGATGGAACAGTGTACTGGTCCAACTAGTCTGCAAAGCAATTTGGGATTATATGAAGAAAGTAACTAAAATGTAGATTCCATAACGACCATACACACACACACACACATGATTTACACATTATATACATATATGTATACTATAGCACACACACATTATATGCATATAGATACAAAAGGTATATTTTGGTATATAAACACAAAAGACATATTTAGGTATATATGTATATATATATGAAAATATTTGTAGCAGTACTTTTTATAGCAGTAAAGAACTGGAAACAAAGTAGATGCCCATTGATTGAGGGATGATGAAACAATATCACATTGCTATAAGAAACGATAAATATGATTAATACAGAGAAGCATGGAAAAATATATTAACTGACACAAAGTAAAGTAAGCAGAACCAGAAAAAAACAACATACACAATGATGACAATACAAATGGAAACAACAACAACAACACAATTATAGCTGAGGGCTGAAAACTTAAAATGGCAGAGTTTAACACCAGAGAAGAGATATAGAAAGGTACTTCCTTTGATATTTTGTGGAAGTGGAAGACAATGGATGTGGAACACTATATGTAACATCAGACTTTTGCAGTGTGCTGGCTAGTTTTGCTAAACTGTTTTTTTTTTTCTTTTTTATTCTTTGCTATATGAAATGACTCTAGGAAGGGGAGATGAAGAATACATTGGAAAAATAAGTTATATAAAAATTTATTTTGAAAAGAGGAGGAAAAAAAAATTAAGCAAAATAATTCATAATAATTCGAGTTATTATGGAATTCCAGCAGACTTGAAGGAGACATGAATCAATATGAGAAATAGGCCCTTGTGTTTGATCTGTGTACTAATTACCTATGTCTTTTGTTCCCAGTCTCACACACTAACTTGACAGCCTCAGTTAATATAGATAATCCTTCCTGTGGGTTCCTTAAGTCAAGCAGAACACATTATCTTACTTTATAGAAAATACACATTTGCCAGACACATGACACTTACTAGCTGTGTGACCCTGGGCTAGTCACTTAATTGCCTCACAAAAAAAAAGCAAAAAAAAAAAAATGCATTTGCTTCAATCACACCTAGGTTGCTACATGCAGTTCTTGTTTTTTCTCCTACTCCCCGCAAAACAAAACAAAACAAAACAAAACAAAAAAACCAAAAATGTTCAGAGAAGCATAACTAAAAATGATCCAGGGACTGGAAGGACTTCCTTGTGAGTACTGCCACATTAATATCTTTCACGCTGGCAAGACTATGTTTCATAGTTTTTTAAATAATGAAAGAAACTGACCTTCTTGCTGATCCTCACACATAATATTCCATTTCCTATCACTATACCTTTTCGCTGATTGTGCCCTATGCCTGGAATGAACTCCTTTTTCACCTTTATCTTCTAGAATTCCCTAGTTCCCTTCAAAACTTAGCTGAAATGCCTTGTCTACATAAGGCCTCACCTAATCTCCTTAGGGGCAGCTAGGTGGCACAGTGGATAGAGTTTAGGGCCTGTAGTCAGGATGACCTGAGTTAAATCTGGCCTCAGACACTTCCTAGTAGTGTGACCCTGGGCAAGTCACTTCATCCTATTTGTCTCAGTTTCTTCATTTTTATAATGAGCTGGAGAAGGAAATGGTAAACCATTTTTGCCAAGAAAACCCCAAATGAGGTCATAAAGAGCTGGACACAACTGAAAAAATGGCTGAACAACAAAAGTCACTTCAAATTTAAAATCCAAAGCTTTAAAATTTATTTAAAGGTATGTTAGTTATGCCCTTTAAGTGCATTATTATTCTTTGTCATTAACATGTGTTGTCAACTTAAAGGCTAAAGACTCCCTTGAGTGGATGTGAAGAAAATAAAGTCAAAGGTCTTTGCAAATTGTTTCTTTTGATTGAGTCTCACGTCCCCATTGGAAGAAAACTAAAGTTCTATTGAAATTTATTGGCCTCTAATCCCATAAATTTTTAAAGTGATAAAACTTGAGAACCGGATTTTGCTTACATAAACATTGTAACTTTCCAAGAAGCTTAGAAGTGATTTAGCAAATAATTTAGCAATGGTCTCTCTTTCCTCAATGGATCCTAAAGGGCCAGGAGCTATACTCAGGTTCCACCACAAAATGTCCTAGTTGTATCCTGGAAGAGTCATGGCCTGTATTTCTTCTTTTGAGAATTTGGAGGATGAGCCGTCAGGAAAGAAAAAAAAAAGGCAGTATAGTGAATTGGGACCCAGATAATTGTTTTCCCTATGGAGAAAAGAAATGAGAGGCTTCACTCAAACTGGTAGAGCCAGAAAAACAGATTTTTTTTTTCACCTTTGTGGTGAAAAGATAACTTCATTGATTCATTTATTTATTAAGCACCTACTGTGTGCAATGCATTGTGCCAGGCTGCTGGACGAGAGACAAAGATGAATATGACAAAGTCACTAGCCATGGGAAGCTTAAATCCTAGTAAGGGGAAATAAAATATGTATAGAGATTAAGGACCATGAGAAGAAGAAAGTAATATGTAGAACTACAGGGTTGAGATATATGTTAACAGCATTGTAGGCTTGTCAAGAACATAGCAGATAAACCCTGGAGAGTTGCCTGAGACCCTTACAGGGAAAGTAAATAGAAAGTATCAAAACTGTTTTATGAATTCAGGTCAATCTCGACTCCAAACTCAGAACTTTGTTCATTTTGTTTAAGAGGCCCCACTTGGACTATTTAATTAGGAAAACATTTGTGATGGAGCTGGGTTTCTTCCTTAGGACAGTTATGAAAGTCACTTGGGAAAGCACAACTAACCTAGGCTTTCTTTGATCTAGTAGATAGAATACTGGATTTGAATTGAAGAAGACTTAGGTTCAAATCGCCTCTCACACACTTATTAGGTGTATGAACCCAGCTGGTTTGAGATTTATCTAACCTTTTAATCAGTTCCATCATATGTAAAATGGGGATAATAATAGCCCTTGCCTCCCTATTATGAGAAACAAATGAGCTAACAAATGTGAAGTTTTACATAAATGTCATGTGGATAGAGGGCAGGCTTCTGAACCAGGAAGTCCTAGATTCTATTCCACTTTCTGACACATAATTGCTCTGTGACCCTGGGTTCTCAATGTCTCAGGCAAGTCTTGCTATGGAGGTGAGTTCCTTCCTTAGGACTGTCACAGAAGCCACTGTACAAAGCTCCGATAATTCTAGGGCTCTGGATTTGGAACATCTAGTTTCAAATTCCCTCATTCCCTATGTGATCTCCAGTAAGTCACTGTAACCTCCCAATCAGTCAGTCAGCTAGAATTTATTAAGCACTCACTACGTGCCAGGCGTTGTGCGAAGCCATGGGGATGCAAAGAAAAGCAAAATACAGTCCTGCTATTAAGGAGCGTACAGTCGAACATCCTCAGTTTCCTCATCTGTAAAATGATGGAGATGAGCTAGATGGCCTCGAAGATTACTCTCAGCTCTAATTTTGTGATCCCATGATTGCTAGAGGTAATTTCTTCACTGATCGTTTCCTCCACCTTATGAAATTATAACTCCAGTAGGAAAATGTCAGCTATTAAATTCTGTTAGGAGCCAGTTCTCAGGACTTCATTAGGCCAAACTTCCTGACACGCACTTGGGAACATGAACCAAAGGCAGAAAGGCATCGCTTTCCCGGCGTCAGAGTTGGGGAAATCTATGCCTGCGTTGACAATTTCTAAGTGAGAAAACCAGGTCTGAGAAGAGAAGGTGTTTTTCCCCCCTCTAAGTGTTAACTAAAAAGTGCCTTATCTCTGGTATTGTCCTAACTACCTCGCTAATTCTGGTAGCAAAGTCGTGCTGCTAAAGGAACAGATGATTTAAACAAAACAGGCGTATTTTTAGCACACACACGCACACGCACACGCGCACACACACACACACACACACACACACACACACACCCCTATTCAAGATATCTAATTATGCAAACTGTGAACAAGAAGCTGCTCGCTTTGCATTAGCTCCTCCGCCTTGCCTCCTGGGATAATCGGCTCCCCCCCCACACACTTTTTTTTTTTTTTTTTTTTTTTTTTTTTTTATTGCAGCCGTTAGCAGCTCTTTTCCTGGCGCTAGGAGCTTTGGGCCGGCTCGGAGCAGGTCACCGGTGGCTGCTGGCTGAGGTGCCGGAGCTGCAGTTAGGGAGGGCGGCGGGATCACGCATTGATTGTCATGCAGATTACGATGGTTTGCCGTGCTGCGCGATTCACAGATATGATTGCCGCTCATTTCAGAAATGAGTGGCACCGTCTGCTCTTTTGTGTTGGCTTGAAAAGCCCTTCCGACGGCATTCAAATGACTGCTTGCCTCTGCCACCCTGGAGAAATGAAAACGAGCCCACCCCGGGGCTCGGCAACAACTTGCCTCCCCCGCAAAGGCACCTGCTTTTCTGAGGCCAGAGGCTCTTTTTTGCTTCCCTCTGAGGAGAAAGATGCTTGAGGGCCACTTCTGGAAGCCCTGGGTGCGCCCAAATGTGCGCGCTGCTTTAGCTGATCAAATAGTCTTATCTCCTGCTTTTAGAGCGGGACTGGTCCCCATTGCCATTGTCCTCTCTCTCCAGCTAGTTTAGTGACAGTACAATGCTAACTTTTTGGAAGAAAACATTCTCGTGTAACTAACTCCTCGGGGTGAAAAAAAAAAGTTGTCAAAGACTAACTGTGGTCCATCTTTGGTTGGGGGTAACTTGACGATAGCAAGGGTCTCCGAAACTCAGGGGGGTTTGTTGCAGCCTCGGTTAGTCCTCAAATCAACTGAGATTATTTACATACATCCATTGGTAGATTTCGTTTGACCTTTGAGGACTAAACTCAATACTTTTTCTTTGGGTTGCATTTCTGTAGAAGGGGGCAAATCAGAGGCATATACTTTTCCACTTTTGTGACCACACACAGTCCTATGCCCTTCATGAAATCAGCCTCCCCCAAGTTCTAGTATGTATCCCCTAATTATGTGCTTTCTTAAATGTTTGTTTTCCGTTGATCTAAGCTCGGTTTTACATATCTCTCTGAAAAAGCCCACAGGAGCAAGTTAACTATACTTTTCATTCCAAACAGAAATTAAACCAAGGTAATGAGCCCTTTGGCAGCAAAATGGTGGGATTTCCCAATGCACCACACTGAGGCAAAGAACTGGGAGAGCCAACTGGGTAAACTTGGGACCGACCAGAACACAAAGGTTAATGTAAGGTAACAGCTGCAAAGGGTCTTTGGAGAAGTAATCAGTTCTTTAACCCAAACACATTTTTTTTTCATCCTGACTCTATAAGTGAACTTTCCAATCTAATAATGGTTATATCCCTCTTTCCACCCACTCCCATCTCTGTTCCCCCTCCCCCATTTTTACTTAACTCAGTGAGATTCAGAAGTGTAAGTAAGTATTGGTCTGGGAATGTAGAAATGGACAACTATTTTTTTTTTAAGTCCGTGTAACCTCATCATAGGGCTAATGTTTATGGACAGGACTTATTTTTGTCTCCTAGGCCAAAAGCTTATTTACATCTCCACTACATCTTACTCTCTGTGATCTATTGTCCTGCACTATTTCCTAAGAAATAATAGAGGCAGTGGAAAGAATCTAGGGTTGTGGAGACAAAAAACCTGTGTTTAAATGTTAGTACAGCTGCTTAATGTCTGTACG
>NW_020945868.1:0-13334 GCF_900497805.2 Vombatus ursinus
TTTCTTTCTTTCTTTCTTTCTTTCTTTCTTTCTTTCTTTCTTTCTTTTTTTTGGAGTGGGGAAGTGTAAGTTTGCAATTTCATCAGCATAGCAAATTCCTGGTGTGAAAATTCCCTTCCCCAGTGCAGATTGGCAACTTATCTGAAACCTAGAACTTAGAGAGTTACCTGGGGCAGCGAGGGGTTAAGAGACTTGCTAATGGTCACACATGTAGAATAAGTCAGAAGCAAGACTTGAACCCAAATCTTTCCCACTCAAAGTCTGGTCCCCTATCCACCTTTGATGTTGCCTCTAATAGAGCTAATGGCTTCATTAGGCTGGTTTTCTATTACGAAAACTTTTTAAATATTAGATTTCATCCTATTCTTGCTTTTTTGTTTGTGCAGCTTCTTAAGCAGGTAGTTAAGGAATGTTTCTTCTTAAACCCAAAAGAAACAAGGGTCCTTTTGGGGATTAACATAGTATTACTGTGACTGTCACACACAACTAATGTGAGGAGTCTTTATGTGGAAAAGTCAATGTACCAACATGGACCTTTGGTTGGCTGCCTCATTTGGATCCCTCAGAGCTGGGTCGCTGACAGCCATTCCTATGGCACTGAAACCTTTCCCCAAAGTTGTGATGGATTTAGGGGTCATCATCTTTCTTATAAGGGTTGGCTCTCTGGGAGGGGGAGAAGGGATGGATACATTAGGAAATGCAGATAATATAAAAAAAAAAAGGAGTCAAAATTTATTTTTTTAAAAAAAGCATTTTCTATTACTCATTAAAATATAATGGAATCATCTCAGACCAGATTATTCATTCTCTGGAGGAATTTTGTCATAGTGGTATTGACCAATTATATTTGAAATATGTTATTAAAAGTAACTTTTAAAATCTAAGAAGTGGAACAAAACAGGAAAACCTCCAGGACAATGCTGATGCCCCAGTGGAGAACGAAAAGATGAAGAAGAAAAGGGAAAGGTGTCCAAAGAAGTTAACGTCCTAGCTTAAGATTTTTAAAGGACAAGTATAATTCAAACAGAGAGATATAGGACAAAGAAAAGGTAGTGCTGATATCATGAAAGTTGTGTATTTACTTTTCTATCTAAATATAAATGAATTGAAGAAATCAATGAACTGGAATCTCAGTAGAATACTCATTCTCAAATATTGTTGCATAGGGAAAACAAATTTAGCTTCTTACTGTCAGTGATCTGTGGGTCTTGCCTAATCAAGGTAAATTTATTTTTCATCATTCCATGTTGAGTTGCAGCATATGCAAGTAATTACTGAGGTTAGAGATGGAAAATATTTATTAGGTCAGTTTGATCATTCTCTAATGATGAAAGGGGTTCTCAGTAGCACCTATGATTAGAAATTTACTTTTACAGTTTGATATGCCACCACATCTCAGTTTCAAAACAAATTGCAGAGAAGTACTGTTCTTTTCTTTTAGTTTCTTCCTCCCTCACCCCCTAGCAAGCTGGATGCTCTAGGTAGCACAGTGGATAGAGTGATGGACTTGGGGTTAGGAAGACCTGAGTTCAAGCCTCAGACATTAGCTAGCTCTTTAATTTCTCTTGACCTCAGTTTCTTCACTATAACAGAGGTTCCCAAACTTATTTGGCTTACCAACCCCTTTAAAAAAATTACTCAGTGCCCCCCTGAAATCTTTAACCCTTTAACAGGTTTTTAAAAAATCTGTGTCATTTCAAAAAATGTAAAATTTTTTTTAATGATGCATCTTAAATTTAATAATTTATTGTAAATTTGTAGGCTTTTTCTTGCATTGAAATTTTGATGACACAATATTGTGTCATGTAACTACATGTTCCTGCTGATACATGCTGGACTTCCTGACAATGTGCCACATGCTCACCTGCTGACACTTGCTTATTAACAACTGTCAGCAGACTTGATTACTGATAGGTTATAACTTGCATTTTTTTTTTGTTTATTTGGAAAATGTAGTCACTATGACTTTAACTCTGATACACAGCAAATGAAACATATATATGAATGGTCTTTCAAAATTTTCTTCTTTTCTTTCCTTATGTTTTCATGACCCCCTTATTTTTATTCAATGCCCTCCCAATTGACCTGAGGCTACTACCACCACCCCCCAGATCATTCTAGTGCACCCCAGAGGGTGGTATCACCTACTTTGGGAACCTCTGAATAAGATGGGAATAATAACAGCACCTACCTACCAGGGCTGTTGTGAGGATTGAATGAGATATTTGTAAGGAGCTTTGCATACCTTCAAGTGCTAGATAATGCTAGTATTATTGTTATTTCTATGTTCTTAAGACTGTAAAAGACAGAAGAAAAGGACTTGAGAGTACATTGAGAAATAAGATAATTGATTAGATAGTAAGAATGAGTTCAAGTCACTAGATCCAGAAGTGCTATATACCAGGACACAGAAATAACTGTTAGATATGATAGACAAACAGTTCTCGATGATTTTTTAAAAAAAATTCCAGAGGACAGGAAAAGTGCTATAGTAGTAGAAACTGGTAAAGGTTGTTTTAATATTCAAAAGAAGAAAGAGGAGAACATATTCAACAAACTATTCACTGGAGATTTTGACATAAATTCCTAGAAAAAATATAGAATGAATTACTAAGCAGTTTATGAGCCCCAGGAAAGGGAAATGGAGATCACCAGAAGCTAACTCAGGTCCATCAAGAATAAGTAATGTTAAACTTATGTAACTTCTTTATTTTGACAATGTTACTGAGTCAGCTGATCACAAAAATGCCATAGACAAAATCAATTTTAGCAGACAGACAAACTTTCATGATGCCTTTGTGGACAAGATGGAAAGATGTGGCCTGGATATCTATAGGCTTCTTCTTTAATGTCCACAAACAAGTCAAAGACTCCCTCATAATTAAAAAAAAAAAAGATCTGTTTTATATGTCTCTCTTCTCTTTTTTTGTCTTCAGTCTTTACATCCTCTCTGTATTTTCCAGCTAGAGGCAGCTGGTACTACAGTGGAGAGAGTGCTGGGCTGGGAGTCAGGAAAACCTGAGTTCAAATTCAGCCTTACCCTTATCAGCTGTGTAGCCCTGGACAAGTCACTTAACTTCTGTTTGCCTCAATTTCCTCCACTGTAAAATGGTGATAATAGCAGCTCCTACCTTGCAAGGTTGTGACGATCAAATGAAATATTTATAAAAGCACTTAGCATAATTTCTGGCAAATAGTAGGAGCTGAGTAAATGCTTATTTCCTCTCTTCCCCTTTTCTATATCTTTTTTCTCATTTCTCAGTCCCTTACAATTTGATTTTTGACCTCATCACCCTCTCCAATAATCTCTTAACTGCCACATCCCTCATTCTTCTTGACACCTTTGCTACATTTTTTTGTGGGAGGCAATCAGAGTTAAGTGACTTGCCTAGGGTCACACAGCTTGTACCTTTGCTACATTTGACCCTGCTGATCACCCTGTTCTATTAGATACTCTAGCCACTCTAGGTTTTCATGATACTACTCTTTTATGGCTCTCTTCAGTTACCTTTACTAGACCATCACTCATGTCCCTTCCCCTTATATGTGGTTGTTCCCTCAAAGACTTTGTGCTGGACCACCTTCTTGTCTTTCTCCACACTCTATCTCTTGGTGATCTCATCAACTCCCATGGATTCAATTCTTATCTTTATTCAGATGTCTCATAGATCTTACTTACAGCAATCATACATCTCTGGAGATCCAGTCCTCCACCACTGCCTATTGAGTATTTCTGACTGAAACTATTAAAAGCATTTTAAATTCAACGTGCCTTAAATTCATTAACTTTCCCCCCCCAACATTCTTCTCTTACAAACTTTCCTCTTTTTGTCCAATTGATCAATAAACATTTATTAAATGCTTCTTATGTTTCAGGCACTATGCTAAGCAATGGAAATACAAAGACAAAAGTGAAATAGTTCCTGACATCAAGGAGTTTACATTTCATTGGGGTAGACAACATGTACATGCATAAGTCAAAACATAACATGAGAAAGGGATAAAATTATTTTGAGGAAGGAATGTATGATCTGCTGGGGGAGATCAGTAAAGGCTTCATGTAAAAGGTACAATATCTTAAAGGAAACCAAAGATTCCAAGAGGCCACGATGAGGAGGGAGTACATTTGTGGCATAAAGGACAGCCACTGCAAAGGCTCAGAGATGGGAAATGGTGGATCATATGTGGAATGGTGAGTTGGTCAATATGACTGGATTGCAGAATTTGAAGAGAGTAGTAATGTATAAGAAGAAGGGTGACTGGAAGGGTAGGATGAGGCCAGGTTTTGGAGAGTTAAATGTCAAAGAAGAATTTATATTTGTTTTGTGAGACAATAGAGCCACTTCAATTGATTGAGCAGTTTGGGGGGTGGGGATGATTGACTTGCACTTTAGGAAATCACTTTGGTGATTGTGTGGAGGGTAGTTTGGAAGGGGAGGAGGCTTGTCAAATAGGAGACTATTGTCCAGGTAAGAAGTGATGAGGGCCTAATGTAGGGTCTTGGTTATGTGAGTGAAGAGGCGGGAATGTATAAGAGAGACGTTGTGGAGGCAAACATAACAAGAGTAGGCAATTAATTGTATTTGTGACGTCAAGGGCATCACTATCCTTCTAGTCATCCAGCTTTGCAATCTCACTCATCCTCAACCCTTCACTCTTCATTCTTTTTCATCCCCCACCCCTACCCCAATATCCAATCAGTTGCCAAATCTTGTTGATCCTACCTATTAACATCTCTTATATTCCCCACTTTCCACTCACACAACCACCCCAGGCCAGGTTCTCCTGAGTTCCCTCCTGGACTATTGCAATAGAGGCTTTCAACCTTTACCCAGTTGCCTGTCTTTCCCTTCCTGTCTTTTTTTTTTCATAGCCAAATTGGCCTACTTCTCTCTATATGACTCTCCATTTCCTGTCTCCATATGGTTGCAATGTACCCTTTTTGTCTTTATACCCCTAGCACCTAGTATAAGTGCCTGGCATAGAGTAAGCACTTAATAAATGCTTATTGATTGCTTGATGACCTTCTAAATGCTTAAAGACAATTCCTCTGGCTCCCCTGCAGATATTCCTTCCCCCTTTTACACATATTCCCTTCTCTGGGCATCCCAAGTTGCTTCAATGATCCTTGTATATAACATGGCTTCAAATTCTTTCACTATCCTGCTCACCTTTCTCGAGGTATACTTCAGCTGTGACTGGGCCTGACCACAATACCCCTGACATAATCTAAAGGTGGAACAGTAATGAAGCTCATTTTATATTGTACTTTATGCTTTATAAAGCACTTTATTGCATTAATGTTGCACATATAGTATATATGCACTCCTTCCCAATAATATATCAGGTGGATAGTACAAATAACATTAAATTCCATTATCCTGATGAGGTAGCTGTGGGAATAGAGGGAAGCTCACAGGTTGTTGTGAGGATCAAATGAGATATGTAAAGTATCAGATAAACATTAGCTATTTGTTATTATTATTATTGGTGGTGTTATTGTTGTTGTTATTATTATAGAATTGGCTGCCTCATAAGACCATAAATGAGATGCTTGTCAATAGAAGCATTCAAGCAGAGACTTTGCAGTGATATTGTAGAGTCATGCTTTGGGTAGCTAATTGCTGAGATGACATCTAAGGCCCTGACCTGAGTAATACCGAAATTCTTAAAAATTAAAGCCCAAGTCTAGGGTTTCCTAGACCAGGGTTATGTTCACTGACTCTCTCATTTATATTGTTTCTTCCTAGGCAATTCCCTGTCCTTGGAGTTTAGAATCTTTTCAGACACTTGTAGCAGGTGCTCCAATGATTGTCCTTTAGCCAAAGAAGACAGAGTTCCCTTAAAGCTTTCCTGTTTAAATAAGTCATCTCTCCAGCCTTCATTTCTATTAGTTTTACCCTGAAAATGTTCCAGTTTGTTGATTTTTGACTAATCCTAAAATGAGGAAGGCAACACTTAGTGGTGTAAAGATATTCTCAGAAGTCCCATGTAGACAGGACTCCCCTATTTGCTAGCCCCCTGAAACTCTAAGGCTCTCTCAGAGCCACTCCAGCTTGGTTCTATTCACTCTTGTTTCATGAGGAAGTCTTGCACATTTCTTCAAGCTCTCAGCCCATGAAAGGCACTTAATACACATTAAATAGTACTAACAGTCATTGCCCTGCTTTGAGTACACAGATCAGAGAGTCATGGGTGTTGGAAAGCCATGGTCTTTTCAAAATACTGTCATACACTGACTGAGCTGAAAAGCTCCACTCAGAACTGAACACAGGTCCTTAGCCAAGTCCCAGAGCCACTAAGGGGAGAGTGGAACAAATGTTGCAGGGAAAATTAAGGAAAAAAATTGTGGGACTGATGAATAGTAATGACAAGTTCCTTACTTTGCAATATTGGAGCTGCTGGCACAGGTGGTTCAGGGATAAAGATTAGCATTGGTGAAAATGCTATTCAGTCCAACAAATGTCCATTATGTGCAAGGTTCTGACTATGCAAAGACAAAAATAACATAGTCCCTGCCTTCAAGATACTTCTATTCTACTGCAGAAGGAACAAAACATCCAGAAAAGCAAATGTCCAGTACATGCAAAGTAATTACTAGAGGGAAAGAGCACTAAGAATTGTGGGGGAGCAGGAGAAGCCTTGGACAATAATTGAACTGTGACATCTTGATGAAGCCCATGTGGGCTGTTTTTAAGGTAATTGAGAATCTCCCATCATTCTAGTGGACAATCCCATAGGTCAATGAAGAAAAATATTATTTTAAGGAATTTTAAGATTTCAAATAGCATCATCACTATTATTACCATGTCAGTCAGGAACATTCATTCAGCACAAGGTGTGCAGAATACCTTAAGAAAATGTATTACGCTACTTCTAAAATAAAATGGATTTTCCTTTTGAGTACTTTACATCTATAGCATTTTGATAGAATTATTCTATTGGATAACAAGGAATGTCTCATCATCTTCTGTGTTACATTCAATGCCCTTTACTCACAATGTCACAAGCAGAAAAGCTCAAAGGCCTTCATGTACTTATCAATCAACATAATATCCTTAAAAAGGTAGTAGCAAATGTCATTAATTCCTTTGTTCTAGTGGGGAAATTGAGGCAGGTGGAGTATGAGGCAGTTTCTCTAAATTATACTCAAACAATGGGACAATTTAGACCCCAAATTGCTAATTCACTATCTCTCCCCACTTCCATCTCCCTCAAAAAAAAAAAAAAATCAATCAGACCAGTAATTTACTTAACTGACTTGGTAGCTCACATCAAATGTGTGGTCATTTCTAGACAGAATTTTCCAGTAAAAGCTCATCATAATGTCCCTGTCTTGTGCTCTGATGAATTGTCATGGGGCCACATGTAAACAATGAATAAAATGAGTCTAAGTGCCAATAGCCTCAATCATTCTACCTTTTCACTAAAGCTAAATCCTTTAAGACAGGTTGTTTTAGGAATAAAGAAATAACTGAGTGTAAATCTTAACACCAAAATTGTGTGGTAGGATGGGGCTGGGGGGTTGGGGGGGTTAACCTGTAGTAAGTGAACTTGTAGATAGATTGATAGATAAACTATTTCGATATAATTGGTTTCTGTTTTAATCAGCTGTATTTTATTTTAGGCATGTAAGAACATTCTGAGAAGAAATCCACAGAATTCATCAGACTGCCAAAGCAGTCCACACAAGAATGACGTAAGAATCCAGATTAGGAATCTTATCTCTAGGACCATAGTGCCATACTTAGCCAAGTTGAACAAGGGAGGCAGCATCATATAATAGATGGATTGCTGGACTTTGAGTCAGCAAGACCTAAATTCTAATCCTCCCTCAGACACTTAGAAGCCATCTGATCCCAAGCCACTCACTGAACCACTGAGAAGTCATGGTTTCCTGATCTATAAAACGGGGATAGTAATAGCAGTTACCTCACAGAATTATTTTAAGGATCACATGAGATGATATATTTAAAGTATTCAGTCAGTCAATAAATATTTATTAAGCACATTATGTACAAGGCATTGTGCTAAGTGCCGGAGACATAAAAACAATGCCAAAAACCAGTCCCTGCCCACAAAGAGCTTACATTCTATTAGGGGAGACAATAGGTAAAGAAATAGATACATAGTAGGTGAAAGACTATATTATCTCACTTCGTGTAAGAGGGAGGCAGGACAAGATGTGGAATACTTGTTATCCTAATGTGGACATAGATTAAACATTTCTCTCCCCTTTCTCCTAATTTTTAAAATTATTTGGATTTCTCATTTCCTTTTTGATTACAAAATAAACTAGAAGTTCAATAAAGTATTCTAGATGAGAATGTACTCCTGATATTATAGGGTGGGCTTCCATGGCATTCTCTTTTCTATGGTTTATGCTGTCTTCTTCTTAATAAGGACTAACATCTGTATTCATGTAAATTGTTCCAGCTCTCCAGAAGAGAATGATGCATTCCTTTGGAAACCCAGGGCTCTGCTGCAGTAATAGCCCAAAAGACAGAAATGGAAATAATGGGCCCTGGCAATCAAACTCTCATTATAGGTACATTATGTGCGGGTGCTCAATTGGTGGGAGCCCTTTATTTTTAATTTCTGCTCATCTGTTCACCATTATTAAACGAGCTCAGATACCAAAGAAGATTTAAGAGTGACAGAGGGTAATTATACACTTTAGGAAAAGATATTTTTCTTCATGGGGTTAGGATAGCAGCAAGAGAATAACCTATTCAGAATGCAAGATAAGGGCTCTCTGTCCGTGCTTATATTCATCCATATCTATTTCTGTTTCAGACTCTAGGTTTCTCTTTTGGATTATAATCTTTCTATTAGATTTTAAAATTTTAACTAAGCATAAATCCATGATATTGCATTTTTAAAATATAAGATTTCAATTAGAGTATTTTTCTTTTTATATATTGCCTTTAATTAAAAAAAAAAAACAACTCTGCTTTACAAATCATTCCTAATATAGCTTAATGAATTTTCAACCTTTCCAACAAGGTTGCTGCCATTTTGATCCACATATTGAGTTTATAAAATGAAATCAGATAATCTGACATATTCTTGAATGGTCTGAGGTATAAGAAGATGACCCATACAGTATTTTTAAAATCATATCTTGCTCTTATAATAAAAATTGTAGGCCTCTGTTACTATTTCTCTCTCTCTTCTAATGACATGCTAGTGCTGTGGTAGTCAGCACCGCCCAATTTAGCTCTTAAGTATATGCTATCCATCCTTGTTCTCTGTTTGAGCCAAACAAGACTCAGGTTTGACTGTATGGATTTCACCTCAGGACTAATGTGAACCTTCTTGTTAACATCTTTGTGAATTCAAAATATCATGATGAAAAAACCAGGAGGTGTTAGAATGAAGAGAGCAGGAGAAAAGGATCAGAAGTTCCCAGCCTACTGTTGATGCCTGAAGCTTCCTCACCAAAAGCCAAGATAACTCTAGTTCTGACCTGACCAATGAAGTAGAAGTGTGCCCTTTCCTCCCAGGATTTGCTCTATGACTTCAGGCCTGTAATATGCCTTGTTCTTAATAACAGTGCATGTTCTAATAGTGCTTTAAGGTTTACTAAATGTTTTGTATCCCTTATCCCATTTGATCCACACAATAGCTCTGTGAGGTAGATGCTTTTATTATCATCCCCATTTTGTAGATGAAAAAATTGAGGCTGACATGTAAAATGATTTGGCTACAGTCACATAGTGAGAACATGTCTGAAGCAGCTTTGAACTTCCAGTCTAGCACTCCATCACATTGTTCCTCTTATTAAAGACTCATGGTCCTTATTAAGAACTCAGAGTAGGTTCAGGTTAGGCAGGCATAGCCATGGGGTAGCTCATTCAAATGCAAAGGACCTGGGACCATTTTATAGTTGCAGTAGAGCCCTGGTTTCAGAGTCAGAAAACCTGAGTTTGACTCCCAATCCTTCCAGTTAGAACCTGTGTGACCTCACTTCAATTTCTTCCCTTCAACTCTCTGGGAATGTTTCCTGATCTATAAAAATAAGGGATCTATAAAAAGAAGGGATAACTTCTGAGGTCCTCTCTAAATCTTAGATCTTATGATAAGAAAATGCCTCTCTCTCAGAAGAAATACAGGGGGAAGCACAAGAGGAAAACGTAAGGTAAGTTAACAAAAAACATCAGCACAAAAAATGCACTTAAAGAGCTGGCGCAATGTGCTGAGGAGGATGGAACAGGCCTATCAGAAAGAGAAAGTTTTCACAACATGTCTTGGTTGGAGGAGAAATGCTCCCCTCCAATTATTCAGTTTCATGAACCCTCCGTGGTGCCAGGCTTTCCAGCTGTTATCCTTGACCTGCTACAGAAAATTGTCAGGAAAAAAGAAGGGGGAATAACTTGGCTTTCTTGAATGTAATCTACTCAAAACCTATAGCAAACTATCTCAAAATTACCTCTCTAGGCTTATATTTGTTGTTGTACAGTCATTCCAGTCATGTTTGACTCTTCCTGACCTCATTTGGGGTTTTCTTGACAAAGATACTGCAATGCTTTGCCATTTTATTCTTCAGCTCATTTTATAGATGAGGAAACTGAGGGAAATAGAATTAAGTGACTTACCCAGAGTCACATAGCTAGTATCTAAGGCTAGATTTGAACTCAGAAAGTAGGGTATTCCTGATTCTAGGCCTGACATTCTATCCTAGCTGCCCATTATTATCAGGCTACTTCTTTTGAATACCTTATGTACTACCCAAACAATGCTTCAGAAAACCAAAAATCATTAAAAAAAAAAAACACCTCTTCATAAGTATAGAATGGAAGAGGGGTGCTTGGATGCTCCTGGAAGGGGAAGTTGAATTGAGAGTGGCATAATGACCAGAACAAAAGAGGCAAGAGATTTAATGTACTATACCCTGGCCAGACAACATCTAGGGTACTGGCTTCAGGTCCAGTTGCTACATTATAGGAAGGACATAGACAAGTTGGAACAATTCAGTGAGGGTAATCAGGATGATTAGAGGACTGCAGACCACGTCAGATGAAGATTTCATTATAGAATTGGAGACATTTAGTCTGAAAAGGAAAACACTTGGTGGTAGTTCAGGGATGAGATGTTGTGCATCATGATAGAGCATACATAAAGACTATGTGTTTAGCTCAGACATAAGGAAAAGAGATTAGGCCTTGGTCTGAGAGGGCAGAACCAGGGGAAAAGATGTAAGATACTAAGAGTACAGAATTAGGAATTTGAGGTAAGGAAAAAATTTCCAAACCAAGCCACCCCAAAGTAGAATGAGTAGCTTTGGGATGTGCCAAGGTCTCCATTGGAGGATTTCAAGTGGTGATTGGGTTGACCACTTTGGAAGAATATTGTAGAGGGAATTATTGATGATGTATGGGTTGGACAAAATGGTCTCTGAGTTCCTTTCCAACTCTTAGATTCTGTGGTTCTTTTTCTACCTGCCAAAAATGGACATATTTTTGTACTTTACTAACTTCTTGCATTTATTCATGATGTTCCTTATACTCAGAATACTGTGCCATTATTTACCTATTGAAATCTTATTCTTCCTTTAAGATTCAACTCAAATATCATCTCTTTCCTGAAGTCTTCCTGGTGTTGCCAGAAGTTATATTTACTAGAATATAAGTTCCTTGAGGTCAGTGGAACTTTTTTCTTGTCTAAATTTTTTATCTCCCTTGGGGCCTAGCCAAGCATTCTGTGCACAGTTGGTACTTAGTAATTTGTTTTTGTTTCTATAGTTCACTCAGAATAACTGTATCTCCCCTGCCCCCTTAATATCTTGGAGTACATATATAATCTCATCCTTATAACTTTGCCATGAAAGAACTAATTTTAAATTAGGACAAAAAACTTTTAAAATGAGTACCTTATGCCCAGACCTTCTACTATAGAGACCTTTGGCCCCTGAATTCTCTCTCTCTCTCCATATATATATGTGTGTGTGTGTGTGTGTGTGTGTATGTATGTATATGTGTGTGTATGTGTGTATACATGTATACATATATAGGTATACACACACATATATAATATATATGTATTATGTATGTGTATATGTAAAGAGCTGTGGTGCAATGTGGTGCATGACACACATGAGGAATCTCATACACACATATGTATGTATGTATATGTATAAATGTGTATATGTATATATAATTACAAGTTATATATTGAAATACAATTATATATGTATATATGTATATAATTGTATTTCAACTGGTTCCTTTTGCAATCCTTATGTATTTTATTTTATGCCTTTAAAAACATTATTCTGAGAAGGGGTTCTTTAAGCTTCACCAGGCATCCAAAAGGTTAGGGACACAAAAAAGTTTCAGAACAACTATTCTACTGAATGAAAGATAATAAGGGTGTCAATGAGACATAGCCATTAGCAGATAAACTTGTGCAACTAATGAAAGATACTTTTTATTACCATAAGGAGGCTTTAAGTGAACTAAAAGCTCGAAGGGTAACTGAGCTTTGTCACCATCGTTTTTAAAAGCCAGTTTGCTAATAAACATACACAGCTGCTTACATCCTCTCACTGGAGAAGGAGCTGCCTTTCAAAACAATATCTCAGAAAACCACTTTGTAACTTCAGGCTCTCAGGTGAAAGTTTATCAGTAGATCTTAATACAGGTCACAACCACATAGCTGTAGCACAGATGGGAAAGTTTCTGTACTAACATTATTTGAGGAAATCTCATCCAAAACCAAATGATGAAAATGCATGTTTAACAAAGAAGGAAATACCACAAGAAATTTTCACATTTTATGAATAAAGCCTGGTGTTCTATTATTGAGCTAGAGGAAATAAAATCATGGGTTCCAGTCTATGACACGAAAAAACTCCAGATAGGTATGTGTGTGTGTGTGTGTGTGTGTGTGTGTGTGTATGTATGTATATATATGTATATATGGAAATATATATTACACACACACATATATATATATATATATGTTTATACATCATATTAGAAGGATGAGATTTCATGTTCTCCTGTCTTTCCTATTACTGTAAAGGGCAATACCATCCTCCCAGTCCCTCAAGCTCCCAACCTAGGAGTCATCCTGGATTCTTCACTACCTCACCCCACCCCCAATATCCAATCTGTTGCCAAGGCCTATTGATTCCACCTTTGCAATATCTCTCAAATATGCCCCCTTCTCTTCTCTGGCCCTGCCACCCTCTAGTGCAAGCCCTCATCACCTTACACCTGAAAAAAAATCTGTGTCATACAGACTAACACCAGGATAGGTTACCTTGTCTACATGCTCACAATTACACACACACACACACACACACACACACACACACACACACACACACA
>NW_020945869.1:0-13337 GCF_900497805.2 Vombatus ursinus
TTTCTTTCTTTCTTTCTTTCTTTCTTTCTTTCTTTCTTTCTTTCTTTTTTTTGGAGTGGGGAAGTGTAAGTTTGCAATTTCATCAGCATAGCAAATTCCTGGTGTGAAAATTCCCTTCCCCAGTGCAGATTGGCAACTTATCTGAAACCTAGAACTTAGAGAGTTACCTGGGGCAGCGAGGGGTTAAGAGACTTGCTAATGGTCACACATGTAGAATAAGTCAGAAGCAAGACTTGAACCCAAATCTTTCCCACTCAAAGTCTGGTCCCCTATCCACCTTTGATGTTGCCTCTAATAGAGCTAATGGCTTCATTAGGCTGGTTTTCTATTACGAAAACTTTTTAAATATTAGATTTCATCCTATTCTTGCTTTTTTGTTTGTGCAGCTTCTTAAGCAGGTAGTTAAGGAATGTTTCTTCTTAAACCCAAAAGAAACAAGGGTCCTTTTGGGGATTAACATAGTATTACTGTGACTGTCACACACAACTAATGTGAGGAGTCTTTATGTGGAAAAGTCAATGTACCAACATGGACCTTTGGTTGGCTGCCTCATTTGGATCCCTCAGAGCTGGGTCGCTGACAGCCATTCCTATGGCACTGAAACCTTTCCCCAAAGTTGTGATGGATTTAGGGGTCATCATCTTTCTTATAAGGGTTGGCTCTCTGGGAGGGGGAGAAGGGATGGATACATTAGGAAATGCAGATAATATAAAAAAAAAAAGGAGTCAAAATTTATTTTTTTAAAAAAAGCATTTTCTATTACTCATTAAAATATAATGGAATCATCTCAGACCAGATTATTCATTCTCTGGAGGAATTTTGTCATAGTGGTATTGACCAATTATATTTGAAATATGTTATTAAAAGTAACTTTTAAAATCTAAGAAGTGGAACAAAACAGGAAAACCTCCAGGACAATGCTGATGCCCCAGTGGAGAACGAAAAGATGAAGAAGAAAAGGGAAAGGTGTCCAAAGAAGTTAACGTCCTAGCTTAAGATTTTTAAAGGACAAGTATAATTCAAACAGAGAGATATAGGACAAAGAAAAGGTAGTGCTGATATCATGAAAGTTGTGTATTTACTTTTCTATCTAAATATAAATGAATTGAAGAAATCAATGAACTGGAATCTCAGTAGAATACTCATTCTCAAATATTGTTGCATAGGGAAAACAAATTTAGCTTCTTACTGTCAGTGATCTGTGGGTCTTGCCTAATCAAGGTAAATTTATTTTTCATCATTCCATGTTGAGTTGCAGCATATGCAAGTAATTACTGAGGTTAGAGATGGAAAATATTTATTAGGTCAGTTTGATCATTCTCTAATGATGAAAGGGGTTCTCAGTAGCACCTATGATTAGAAATTTACTTTTACAGTTTGATATGCCACCACATCTCAGTTTCAAAACAAATTGCAGAGAAGTACTGTTCTTTTCTTTTAGTTTCTTCCTCCCTCACCCCCTAGCAAGCTGGATGCTCTAGGTAGCACAGTGGATAGAGTGATGGACTTGGGGTTAGGAAGACCTGAGTTCAAGCCTCAGACATTAGCTAGCTCTTTAATTTCTCTTGACCTCAGTTTCTTCACTATAACAGAGGTTCCCAAACTTATTTGGCTTACCAACCCCTTTAAAAAAATTACTCAGTGCCCCCCTGAAATCTTTAACCCTTTAACAGGTTTTTAAAAAATCTGTGTCATTTCAAAAAATGTAAAATTTTTTTTAATGATGCATCTTAAATTTAATAATTTATTGTAAATTTGTAGGCTTTTTCTTGCATTGAAATTTTGATGACACAATATTGTGTCATGTAACTACATGTTCCTGCTGATACATGCTGGACTTCCTGACAATGTGCCACATGCTCACCTGCTGACACTTGCTTATTAACAACTGTCAGCAGACTTGATTACTGATAGGTTATAACTTGCATTTTTTTTTTGTTTATTTGGAAAATGTAGTCACTATGACTTTAACTCTGATACACAGCAAATGAAACATATATATGAATGGTCTTTCAAAATTTTCTTCTTTTCTTTCCTTATGTTTTCATGACCCCCTTATTTTTATTCAATGCCCTCCCAATTGACCTGAGGCTACTACCACCACCCCCCAGATCATTCTAGTGCACCCCAGAGGGTGGTATCACCTACTTTGGGAACCTCTGAATAAGATGGGAATAATAACAGCACCTACCTACCAGGGCTGTTGTGAGGATTGAATGAGATATTTGTAAGGAGCTTTGCATACCTTCAAGTGCTAGATAATGCTAGTATTATTGTTATTTCTATGTTCTTAAGACTGTAAAAGACAGAAGAAAAGGACTTGAGAGTACATTGAGAAATAAGATAATTGATTAGATAGTAAGAATGAGTTCAAGTCACTAGATCCAGAAGTGCTATATACCAGGACACAGAAATAACTGTTAGATATGATAGACAAACAGTTCTCGATGATTTTTTAAAAAAAATTCCAGAGGACAGGAAAAGTGCTATAGTAGTAGAAACTGGTAAAGGTTGTTTTAATATTCAAAAGAAGAAAGAGGAGAACATATTCAACAAACTATTCACTGGAGATTTTGACATAAATTCCTAGAAAAAATATAGAATGAATTACTAAGCAGTTTATGAGCCCCAGGAAAGGGAAATGGAGATCACCAGAAGCTAACTCAGGTCCATCAAGAATAAGTAATGTTAAACTTATGTAACTTCTTTATTTTGACAATGTTACTGAGTCAGCTGATCACAAAAATGCCATAGACAAAATCAATTTTAGCAGACAGACAAACTTTCATGATGCCTTTGTGGACAAGATGGAAAGATGTGGCCTGGATATCTATAGGCTTCTTCTTTAATGTCCACAAACAAGTCAAAGACTCCCTCATAATTAAAAAAAAAAAAGATCTGTTTTATATGTCTCTCTTCTCTTTTTTTGTCTTCAGTCTTTACATCCTCTCTGTATTTTCCAGCTAGAGGCAGCTGGTACTACAGTGGAGAGAGTGCTGGGCTGGGAGTCAGGAAAACCTGAGTTCAAATTCAGCCTTACCCTTATCAGCTGTGTAGCCCTGGACAAGTCACTTAACTTCTGTTTGCCTCAATTTCCTCCACTGTAAAATGGTGATAATAGCAGCTCCTACCTTGCAAGGTTGTGACGATCAAATGAAATATTTATAAAAGCACTTAGCATAATTTCTGGCAAATAGTAGGAGCTGAGTAAATGCTTATTTCCTCTCTTCCCCTTTTCTATATCTTTTTTCTCATTTCTCAGTCCCTTACAATTTGATTTTTGACCTCATCACCCTCTCCAATAATCTCTTAACTGCCACATCCCTCATTCTTCTTGACACCTTTGCTACATTTTTTTGTGGGAGGCAATCAGAGTTAAGTGACTTGCCTAGGGTCACACAGCTTGTACCTTTGCTACATTTGACCCTGCTGATCACCCTGTTCTATTAGATACTCTAGCCACTCTAGGTTTTCATGATACTACTCTTTTATGGCTCTCTTCAGTTACCTTTACTAGACCATCACTCATGTCCCTTCCCCTTATATGTGGTTGTTCCCTCAAAGACTTTGTGCTGGACCACCTTCTTGTCTTTCTCCACACTCTATCTCTTGGTGATCTCATCAACTCCCATGGATTCAATTCTTATCTTTATTCAGATGTCTCATAGATCTTACTTACAGCAATCATACATCTCTGGAGATCCAGTCCTCCACCACTGCCTATTGAGTATTTCTGACTGAAACTATTAAAAGCATTTTAAATTCAACGTGCCTTAAATTCATTAACTTTCCCCCCCAACATTCTTCTCTTACAAACTTTCCTCTTTTTGTCCAATTGATCAATAAACATTTATTAAATGCTTCTTATGTTTCAGGCACTATGCTAAGCAATGGAAATACAAAGACAAAAGTGAAATAGTTCCTGACATCAAGGAGTTTACATTTCATTGGGGTAGACAACATGTACATGCATAAGTCAAAACATAACATGAGAAAGGGATAAAATTATTTTGAGGAAGGAATGTATGATCTGCTGGGGGAGATCAGTAAAGGCTTCATGTAAAAGGTACAATATCTTAAAGGAAACCAAAGATTCCAAGAGGCCACGATGAGGAGGGAGTACATTTGTGGCATAAAGGACAGCCACTGCAAAGGCTCAGAGATGGGAAATGGTGGATCATATGTGGAATGGTGAGTTGGTCAATATGACTGGATTGCAGAATTTGAAGAGAGTAGTAATGTATAAGAAGAAGGGTGACTGGAAGGGTAGGATGAGGCCAGGTTTTGGAGAGTTAAATGTCAAAGAAGAATTTATATTTGTTTTGTGAGACAATAGAGCCACTTCAATTGATTGAGCAGTTTGGGGGGTGGGGATGATTGACTTGCACTTTAGGAAATCACTTTGGTGATTGTGTGGAGGGTAGTTTGGAAGGGGAGGAGGCTTGTCAAATAGGAGACTATTGTCCAGGTAAGAAGTGATGAGGGCCTAATGTAGGGTCTTGGTTATGTGAGTGAAGAGGCGGGAATGTATAAGAGAGACGTTGTGGAGGCAAACATAACAAGAGTAGGCAATTAATTGTATTTGTGACGTCAAGGGCATCACTATCCTTCTAGTCATCCAGCTTTGCAATCTCACTCATCCTCAACCCTTCACTCTTCATTCTTTTTCATCCCCCACCCCTACCCCAATATCCAATCAGTTGCCAAATCTTGTTGATCCTACCTATTAACATCTCTTATATTCCCCACTTTCCACTCACACAACCACCCCAGGCCAGGTTCTCCTGAGTTCCCTCCTGGACTATTGCAATAGAGGCTTTCAACCTTTACCCAGTTGCCTGTCTTTCCCTTCCTGTCTTTTTTTTTTTCATAGCCAAATTGGCCTACTTCTCTCTATATGACTCTCCATTTCCTGTCTCCATATGGTTGCAATGTACCCTTTTTGTCTTTATACCCCTAGCACCTAGTATAAGTGCCTGGCATAGAGTAAGCACTTAATAAATGCTTATTGATTGCTTGATGACCTTCTAAATGCTTAAAGACAATTCCTCTGGCTCCCCTGCAGATATTCCTTCCCCCTTTTACACATATTCCCTTCTCTGGGCATCCCAAGTTGCTTCAATGATCCTTGTATATAACATGGCTTCAAATTCTTTCACTATCCTGCTCACCTTTCTCGAGGTATACTTCAGCTGTGACTGGGCCTGACCACAATACCCCTGACATAATCTAAAGGTGGAACAGTAATGAAGCTCATTTTATATTGTACTTTATGCTTTATAAAGCACTTTATTGCATTAATGTTGCACATATAGTATATATGCACTCCTTCCCAATAATATATCAGGTGGATAGTACAAATAACATTAAATTCCATTATCCTGATGAGGTAGCTGTGGGAATAGAGGGAAGCTCACAGGTTGTTGTGAGGATCAAATGAGATATGTAAAGTATCAGATAAACATTAGCTATTTGTTATTATTATTATTGGTGGTGTTATTGTTGTTGTTATTATTATAGAATTGGCTGCCTCATAAGACCATAAATGAGATGCTTGTCAATAGAAGCATTCAAGCAGAGACTTTGCAGTGATATTGTAGAGTCATGCTTTGGGTAGCTAATTGCTGAGATGACATCTAAGGCCCTGACCTGAGTAATACCGAAATTCTTAAAAATTAAAGCCCAAGTCTAGGGTTTCCTAGACCAGGGTTATGTTCACTGACTCTCTCATTTATATTGTTTCTTCCTAGGCAATTCCCTGTCCTTGGAGTTTAGAATCTTTTCAGACACTTGTAGCAGGTGCTCCAATGATTGTCCTTTAGCCAAAGAAGACAGAGTTCCCTTAAAGCTTTCCTGTTTAAATAAGTCATCTCTCCAGCCTTCATTTCTATTAGTTTTACCCTGAAAATGTTCCAGTTTGTTGATTTTTGACTAATCCTAAAATGAGGAAGGCAACACTTAGTGGTGTAAAGATATTCTCAGAAGTCCCATGTAGACAGGACTCCCCTATTTGCTAGCCCCCTGAAACTCTAAGGCTCTCTCAGAGCCACTCCAGCTTGGTTCTATTCACTCTTGTTTCATGAGGAAGTCTTGCACATTTCTTCAAGCTCTCAGCCCATGAAAGGCACTTAATACACATTAAATAGTACTAACAGTCATTGCCCTGCTTTGAGTACACAGATCAGAGAGTCATGGGTGTTGGAAAGCCATGGTCTTTTCAAAATACTGTCATACACTGACTGAGCTGAAAAGCTCCACTCAGAACTGAACACAGGTCCTTAGCCAAGTCCCAGAGCCACTAAGGGGAGAGTGGAACAAATGTTGCAGGGAAAATTAAGGAAAAAAATTGTGGGACTGATGAATAGTAATGACAAGTTCCTTACTTTGCAATATTGGAGCTGCTGGCACAGGTGGTTCAGGGATAAAGATTAGCATTGGTGAAAATGCTATTCAGTCCAACAAATGTCCATTATGTGCAAGGTTCTGACTATGCAAAGACAAAAATAACATAGTCCCTGCCTTCAAGATACTTCTATTCTACTGCAGAAGGAACAAAACATCCAGAAAAGCAAATGTCCAGTACATGCAAAGTAATTACTAGAGGGAAAGAGCACTAAGAATTGTGGGGGAGCAGGAGAAGCCTTGGACAATAATTGAACTGTGACATCTTGATGAAGCCCATGTGGGCTGTTTTTAAGGTAATTGAGAATCTCCCATCATTCTAGTGGACAATCCCATAGGTCAATGAAGAAAAATATTATTTTAAGGAATTTTAAGATTTCAAATAGCATCATCACTATTATTACCATGTCAGTCAGGAACATTCATTCAGCACAAGGTGTGCAGAATACCTTAAGAAAATGTATTACGCTACTTCTAAAATAAAATGGATTTTCCTTTTGAGTACTTTACATCTATAGCATTTTGATAGAATTATTCTATTGGATAACAAGGAATGTCTCATCATCTTCTGTGTTACATTCAATGCCCTTTACTCACAATGTCACAAGCAGAAAAGCTCAAAGGCCTTCATGTACTTATCAATCAACATAATATCCTTAAAAAGGTAGTAGCAAATGTCATTAATTCCTTTGTTCTAGTGGGGAAATTGAGGCAGGTGGAGTATGAGGCAGTTTCTCTAAATTATACTCAAACAATGGGACAATTTAGACCCCAAATTGCTAATTCACTATCTCTCCCCACTTCCATCTCCCTCAAAAAAAAAAAAAAATCAATCAGACCAGTAATTTACTTAACTGACTTGGTAGCTCACATCAAATGTGTGGTCATTTCTAGACAGAATTTTCCAGTAAAAGCTCATCATAATGTCCCTGTCTTGTGCTCTGATGAATTGTCATGGGGCCACATGTAAACAATGAATAAAATGAGTCTAAGTGCCAATAGCCTCAATCATTCTACCTTTTCACTAAAGCTAAATCCTTTAAGACAGGTTGTTTTAGGAATAAAGAAATAACTGAGTGTAAATCTTAACACCAAAATTGTGTGGTAGGATGGGGCTGGGGGGTTGGGGGGGTTAACCTGTAGTAAGTGAACTTGTAGATAGATTGATAGATAAACTATTTCGATATAATTGGTTTCTGTTTTAATCAGCTGTATTTTATTTTAGGCATGTAAGAACATTCTGAGAAGAAATCCACAGAATTCATCAGACTGCCAAAGCAGTCCACACAAGAATGACGTAAGAATCCAGATTAGGAATCTTATCTCTAGGACCATAGTGCCATACTTAGCCAAGTTGAACAAGGGAGGCAGCATCATATAATAGATGGATTGCTGGACTTTGAGTCAGCAAGACCTAAATTCTAATCCTCCCTCAGACACTTAGAAGCCATCTGATCCCAAGCCACTCACTGAACCACTGAGAAGTCATGGTTTCCTGATCTATAAAACGGGGATAGTAATAGCAGTTACCTCACAGAATTATTTTAAGGATCACATGAGATGATATATTTAAAGTATTCAGTCAGTCAATAAATATTTATTAAGCACATTATGTACAAGGCATTGTGCTAAGTGCCGGAGACATAAAAACAATGCCAAAAACCAGTCCCTGCCCACAAAGAGCTTACATTCTATTAGGGGAGACAATAGGTAAAGAAATAGATACATAGTAGGTGAAAGACTATATTATCTCACTTCGTGTAAGAGGGAGGCAGGACAAGATGTGGAATACTTGTTATCCTAATGTGGACATAGATTAAACATTTCTCTCCCCTTTCTCCTAATTTTTAAAATTATTTGGATTTCTCATTTCCTTTTTGATTACAAAATAAACTAGAAGTTCAATAAAGTATTCTAGATGAGAATGTACTCCTGATATTATAGGGTGGGCTTCCATGGCATTCTCTTTTCTATGGTTTATGCTGTCTTCTTCTTAATAAGGACTAACATCTGTATTCATGTAAATTGTTCCAGCTCTCCAGAAGAGAATGATGCATTCCTTTGGAAACCCAGGGCTCTGCTGCAGTAATAGCCCAAAAGACAGAAATGGAAATAATGGGCCCTGGCAATCAAACTCTCATTATAGGTACATTATGTGCGGGTGCTCAATTGGTGGGAGCCCTTTATTTTTAATTTCTGCTCATCTGTTCACCATTATTAAACGAGCTCAGATACCAAAGAAGATTTAAGAGTGACAGAGGGTAATTATACACTTTAGGAAAAGATATTTTTCTTCATGGGGTTAGGATAGCAGCAAGAGAATAACCTATTCAGAATGCAAGATAAGGGCTCTCTGTCCGTGCTTATATTCATCCATATCTATTTCTGTTTCAGACTCTAGGTTTCTCTTTTGGATTATAATCTTTCTATTAGATTTTAAAATTTTAACTAAGCATAAATCCATGATATTGCATTTTTAAAATATAAGATTTCAATTAGAGTATTTTTCTTTTTATATATTGCCTTTAATTAAAAAAAAAAAACAACTCTGCTTTACAAATCATTCCTAATATAGCTTAATGAATTTTCAACCTTTCCAACAAGGTTGCTGCCATTTTGATCCACATATTGAGTTTATAAAATGAAATCAGATAATCTGACATATTCTTGAATGGTCTGAGGTATAAGAAGATGACCCATACAGTATTTTTAAAATCATATCTTGCTCTTATAATAAAAATTGTAGGCCTCTGTTACTATTTCTCTCTCTCTTCTAATGACATGCTAGTGCTGTGGTAGTCAGCACCGCCCAATTTAGCTCTTAAGTATATGCTATCCATCCTTGTTCTCTGTTTGAGCCAAACAAGACTCAGGTTTGACTGTATGGATTTCACCTCAGGACTAATGTGAACCTTCTTGTTAACATCTTTGTGAATTCAAAATATCATGATGAAAAAACCAGGAGGTGTTAGAATGAAGAGAGCAGGAGAAAAGGATCAGAAGTTCCCAGCCTACTGTTGATGCCTGAAGCTTCCTCACCAAAAGCCAAGATAACTCTAGTTCTGACCTGACCAATGAAGTAGAAGTGTGCCCTTTCCTCCCAGGATTTGCTCTATGACTTCAGGCCTGTAATATGCCTTGTTCTTAATAACAGTGCATGTTCTAATAGTGCTTTAAGGTTTACTAAATGTTTTGTATCCCTTATCCCATTTGATCCACACAATAGCTCTGTGAGGTAGATGCTTTTATTATCATCCCCATTTTGTAGATGAAAAAATTGAGGCTGACATGTAAAATGATTTGGCTACAGTCACATAGTGAGAACATGTCTGAAGCAGCTTTGAACTTCCAGTCTAGCACTCCATCACATTGTTCCTCTTATTAAAGACTCATGGTCCTTATTAAGAACTCAGAGTAGGTTCAGGTTAGGCAGGCATAGCCATGGGGTAGCTCATTCAAATGCAAAGGACCTGGGACCATTTTATAGTTGCAGTAGAGCCCTGGTTTCAGAGTCAGAAAACCTGAGTTTGACTCCCAATCCTTCCAGTTAGAACCTGTGTGACCTCACTTCAATTTCTTCCCTTCAACTCTCTGGGAATGTTTCCTGATCTATAAAAATAAGGGATCTATAAAAAGAAGGGATAACTTCTGAGGTCCTCTCTAAATCTTAGATCTTATGATAAGAAAATGCCTCTCTCTCAGAAGAAATACAGGGGGAAGCACAAGAGGAAAACGTAAGGTAAGTTAACAAAAACATCAGCACAAAAAATGCACTTAAAGAGCTGGCGCAATGTGCTGAGGAGGATGGAACAGGCCTATCAGAAAGAGAAAGTTTTCACAACATGTCTTGGTTGGAGGAGAAATGCTCCCCTCCAATTATTCAGTTTCATGAACCCTCCGTGGTGCCAGGCTTTCCAGCTGTTATCCTTGACCTGCTACAGAAAATTGTCAGGAAAAAAGAAGGGGGAATAACTTGGCTTTCTTGAATGTAATCTACTCAAAACCTATAGCAAACTATCTCAAAATTACCTCTCTAGGCTTATATTTGTTGTTGTACAGTCATTCCAGTCATGTTTGACTCTTCCTGACCTCATTTGGGGTTTTCTTGACAAAGATACTGCAATGCTTTGCCATTTTATTCTTCAGCTCATTTTATAGATGAGGAAACTGAGGGAAATAGAATTAAGTGACTTACCCAGAGTCACATAGCTAGTATCTAAGGCTAGATTTGAACTCAGAAAGTAGGGTATTCCTGATTCTAGGCCTGACATTCTATCCTAGCTGCCCATTATTATCAGGCTACTTCTTTTGAATACCTTATGTACTACCCAAACAATGCTTCAGAAAACCAAAAATCATTAAAAAAAAAAAACACCTCTTCATAAGTATAGAATGGAAGAGGGGTGCTTGGATGCTCCTGGAAGGGGAAGTTGAATTGAGAGTGGCATAATGACCAGAACAAAAGAGGCAAGAGATTTAATGTACTATACCCTGGCCAGACAACATCTAGGGTACTGGCTTCAGGTCCAGTTGCTACATTATAGGAAGGACATAGACAAGTTGGAACAATTCAGTGAGGGTAATCAGGATGATTAGAGGACTGCAGACCACGTCAGATGAAGATTTCATTATAGAATTGGAGACATTTAGTCTGAAAAGGAAAACACTTGGTGGTAGTTCAGGGATGAGATGTTGTGCATCATGATAGAGCATACATAAAGACTATGTGTTTAGCTCAGACATAAGGAAAAGAGATTAGGCCTTGGTCTGAGAGGGCAGAACCAGGGGAAAAGATGTAAGATACTAAGAGTACAGAATTAGGAATTTGAGGTAAGGAAAAAATTTCCAAACCAAGCCACCCCAAAGTAGAATGAGTAGCTTTGGGATGTGCCAAGGTCTCCATTGGAGGATTTCAAGTGGTGATTGGGTTGACCACTTTGGAAGAATATTGTAGAGGGAATTATTGATGATGTATGGGTTGGACAAAATGGTCTCTGAGTTCCTTTCCAACTCTTAGATTCTGTGGTTCTTTTTCTACCTGCCAAAAATGGACATATTTTTGTACTTTACTAACTTCTTGCATTTATTCATGATGTTCCTTATACTCAGAATACTGTGCCATTATTTACCTATTGAAATCTTATTCTTCCTTTAAGATTCAACTCAAATATCATCTCTTTCCTGAAGTCTTCCTGGTGTTGCCAGAAGTTATATTTACTAGAATATAAGTTCCTTGAGGTCAGTGGAACTTTTTTCTTGTCTAAATTTTTTATCTCCCTTGGGGCCTAGCCAAGCATTCTGTGCACAGTTGGTACTTAGTAATTTGTTTTTGTTTCTATAGTTCACTCAGAATAACTGTATCTCCCCTGCCCCCTTAATATCTTGGAGTACATATATAATCTCATCCTTATAACTTTGCCATGAAAGAACTAATTTTAAATTAGGACAAAAAACTTTTAAAATGAGTACCTTATGCCCAGACCTTCTACTATAGAGACCTTTGGCCCCTGAATTCTCTCTCTCTCTCCATATATATATGTGTGTGTGTGTGTGTGTGTGTGTATGTATGTATATGTGTGTGTATGTGTGTATACATGTATACATATATAGGTATACACACACATATATAATATATATGTATTATGTATGTGTATATGTAAAGAGCTGTGGTGCAATGTGGTGCATGACACACATGAGGAATCTCATACACACATATGTATGTATGTATATGTATAAATGTGTATATGTATATATAATTACAAGTTATATATTGAAATACAATTATATATGTATATATGTATATAATTGTATTTCAACTGGTTCCTTTTGCAATCCTTATGTATTTTATTTTATGCCTTTAAAAACATTATTCTGAGAAGGGGTTCTTTAAGCTTCACCAGGCATCCAAAAGGTTAGGGACACAAAAAAGTTTCAGAACAACTATTCTACTGAATGAAAGATAATAAGGGTGTCAATGAGACATAGCCATTAGCAGATAAACTTGTGCAACTAATGAAAGATACTTTTTATTACCATAAGGAGGCTTTAAGTGAACTAAAAGCTCGAAGGGTAACTGAGCTTTGTCACCATCGTTTTTAAAAGCCAGTTTGCTAATAAACATACACAGCTGCTTACATCCTCTCACTGGAGAAGGAGCTGCCTTTCAAAACAATATCTCAGAAAACCACTTTGTAACTTCAGGCTCTCAGGTGAAAGTTTATCAGTAGATCTTAATACAGGTCACAACCACATAGCTGTAGCACAGATGGGAAAGTTTCTGTACTAACATTATTTGAGGAAATCTCATCCAAAACCAAATGATGAAAATGCATGTTTAACAAAGAAGGAAATACCACAAGAAATTTTCACATTTTATGAATAAAGCCTGGTGTTCTATTATTGAGCTAGAGGAAATAAAATCATGGGTTCCAGTCTATGACACGAAAAAACTCCAGATAGGTATGTGTGTGTGTGTGTGTGTGTGTGTGTGTGTGTGTATGTATGTATATATATGTATATATGGAAATATATATTACACACACACATATATATATATATATATATGTTTATACATCATATTAGAAGGATGAGATTTCATGTTCTCCTGTCTTTCCTATTACTGTAAAGGGCAATACCATCCTCCCAGTCCCTCAAGCTCCCAACCTAGGAGTCATCCTGGATTCTTCACTACCTCACCCCACCCCCAATATCCAATCTGTTGCCAAGGCCTATTGATTCCACCTTTGCAATATCTCTCAAATATGCCCCCTTCTCTTCTCTGGCCCTGCCACCCTCTAGTGCAAGCCCTCATCACCTTACACCTGAAAAAAAATCTGTGTCATACAGACTAACACCAGGATAGGTTACCTTGTCTACATGCTCACAATTACACACACACACACACACACACACACACACACACACACACACACACA